>NC_079159.1:92661835-92919335 GCF_947563725.1 Argiope bruennichi | reverse complement strand
TACACCTGCATGAGCAAAGAATTTCTTGTTGAAATACGCAATTCATAGTTTGACAGAAATTTACTGACTTGATTTCAAGAATAAGTATCAAATTTATATATCTTGTTAATTACAGTTTCAAGCTGCCGTGTTTATATGCCTGTAGATAGAGAGTTAAAATATATGTTTCTTTAAATCAGGAAAGTTCAAAATGAGGATTTTCATCAAAATCTAGAAGTTGAATTTTTGATTATTATAATAATTGTTCTGTACTAGAAAGTAAAATTCACTATTTTTTTTTTTTTTTTTTGTATATAAATAACAACATTTCCATTTTGGTCTCAATAACTGAAATTTATAAAAATTCTGAGATTGAAAGTTTCAACAATTAATATACTTTCTTTATGTCTACTTAGTTTTAAAGGAGGTAAAAATGAAATATAACATATAAATTCTAAAACGGAACTGATTTTTCTGGAAAAGCAAATTGGCGTGATATAATAAAATGATAACTGGCGTGTTCTTTTAAATAAAAGATGGGATAACTCAGTATTCTAAAAATTTCACTCTCGGTTATCTTTTGAATTCTTTTTCGAACAATTTCCGTCATTAAAATGCAATATTTCTGACTTTTCGGTCAAAACATAACTCATGAACTTCAGGAGAGTATGGGAGATTCTATTGTTTCGCATGCAATCTGTTGGCCAGTCTGTGTCAAGGGGGCTGCAGCAACAGGCGTCCTCGTAGGGGCGCGGGAGTCGCTTCTAAAAGTGATATCCGAGCAGTCCCTTTTCAGTTCTCTGGAATCAATCGATGCGACTCCAACAACTCTGCCTCCAAGCTGTGAGAAATTGTCATCAGGTGAGAAGACGGACGATTCTTAGGTGGCTTCAGGTGCGTATAGTTCTTTTGGAAGAATTTTTGTTCGAAAATTCGGTCATGTGGGGTGAAAAATAAGAATTGTTTTGTATTATATAATTTGCAAAAATCCTATGATTTGAGAACAAAAATGATGAATTATGGATGAAAGTGAGAGAGTTTTCTTTCTCTCATTTTTGTATAAAGGAACTTTTGAATTTATAAATCATACAGCTCGCAGAATTGTTTATTTTTATTATTACATTGCAATTATGCAATTTTTATTTTTATAAATTACTTTATTTTTATTTTTATTCTTATGTAATGTTAATAAACTTTCTTATTATTTAGTTGGAATTTCAAGATTTGTGTTAACTATAAAATAAATGCTTTTGAAAATTATGTTGCAGATAAAAAATTACCGGTTAAAAATATTAAAATAAAATTCGATTTCCTAAAAATAATTTTTTTTCTTTTTATTGTTTTTTTTGTAAAATTAAATTCTTAAAAAATGTATTACAATTGTTAAGAAATTTCTTTATTTTTATTTGTATTTTTACGTGGTGTTAATAAACCTTCTTATCATTTTAGTTTAAATTTCAAGATTTGTATTAAATATAAAAAATTCACTTAAGGAAAAATTTATATTATAGAAAAATATTGACGCTATTAAAAAATATTTAAATAAAATTCGATTTTCAAAAATAATTCATTTTTTTTAAAGTTTTATTTTGTAAAATTAAATTCTTAAAAAAATGTAAATTCCTTAGAAAAATTACAAGGAAAGTTCTCAAAAGTTCTCAAAATTTTAAATTTTGTTTGAGTGAAAAGAATTTATTTTATTCAGTAGGAAAAAAAACCATAATCTTGAAAAATAATTTTTAAACTTTGGTCTTTACCAAATTTTGAATTCCCAAAGTGTTTAGTGATGAGTGCTACTTGTTGCAATGTTTAGGTATCATTTCATGTACATCTTAGCAGTTATAATTATAACTTTGAATAAAGTATAAAATTTCTAAAAGTTTCGGACACTTGATAGAGAAGTCCTTTAGAAATTAATCATTTTTATTTTGAAAATTCTTATTTTCGACGCATTCTATTCTTAATGAAATTATTTGCTATTATCATATATATATACAAGCGATATGGAGTATGTATAATTTCAATTTCCAAAAATATGTAAATTGCAGGTATATTTTTTTTCAATAAAAAATTATTATTTAGAAAATTTAGTACGCAATTTATATTTGAAGTTAGCGTTTTGTAATAAATTTCGAGCTTACGTTGATTAAAATGCAAACTCCTCGCGACAACTATTTAAAAATAATTTTTTGAAACTTTTATTGATTCGCAATTCTTTACTTCTACTGTCTGTCTCATTTCGATTACGTTATAATTATACATCACTTAGGGAATCCAATTTCTCAATCGATTGCTTTTTAAAATATCCTCCAATAACCATGCAACCGAAATTCGACTACATTGTTAAACACTGATTATTTTTGGATTATGTATGTTCTTTTTTATATATAATCTTTTCCTAAAATATGTTTATTAGAGCTTTTTCATCATATACTTGTTTAATTGCATATATAATTTAAGAGCATTTTATAGTAACTTACTAGAAAATTATATTTATTATATTATTTTAGAAAATTTTAGTAAGTATAATATAATTTTATATGATGTAAGCCTTCGAAGTAGATTAAGAAACTTAAGGGATGCATGAGAAATAGTAAATTAAATTTTGAATAATGTTTGGAGTTGCATATTTTTTTAAGAAAGAGAAATTATTTTTCATCCTATGATAAAAATTATGCTTACTAATATTTTTCTAAAATGAAAATGTGTTTAGCATTTTAATTAAAATTATGCTGAAATTATAAAATTTTGGATTTCATGTTTGATACGGTAAACCAAAATTGATTTTAAATTTTACTTTTTAAATGCGTCACTTAAAAATTTAATTAAATATGTCTCTGTTTGAAATGTTCTATTTTACTGTTCAATTAGGATCTTGTTTCTGATTGATACAAGTAATAAAAGCGAATGTGGAAATTTTTTTTCATTGAGATTTTTTAAATATGAATTTTCTATACTGGCGATGTATTTTATTATTATGTTTCGGGAAATTTTTACTGTTTTGTGATTGTAAATAAGGTAAATATTTGTAAAATTTTTTTTCTTCACTTCTTTAAATTTTTTTTTATTTTGTCTGTTACGAAGTATTCAATATCGTCAAAAAAATTCAAATGCGAGATTTTGACTAATTTTTACGTTTCAGATATTGTTAGTCGATTGACACGATAAATCAAAGATGTATTGAGTTATACGAATTAAATTTGGTATGTGGTTCTTTCTACCAAATTTGTCTATTTATAGGTTTATGCTTTTGCATGCATGTAAACTAGATAATGCTAAAATGATGCTACTCAGATTAATAAAATCGGGCTTGCGATTTTATATTAAATTTGTAGTGGTTTCTACGTTAAATGAAAATGAAAAAAACCTTCCAAAATCTTGTATTCGTTTTTCTTTACTATATATGAAGCACAGCATATTTATGTGCGGGACACCGAAAATAAAAATCTGAGCATTTATGATGTTCATAATTTTTAGGCGGTGGAGGGGGAATGGGGATAGCACTTTTATTACGCGGTATGCGAAAGAATTTCAAGGTGACCCCTATTACTGATTTTAAATGTATTTTATGTATAATCAGTATTTTCTTAGAGCTTTAGACAATCTTTATCCAATGTAAAGCATCTTATTCGTATCAATAGCTTTAGAAACTTTTAACTGTCTGGTACTACATCATTCTTTTTTTCTCTCTTTATCTCGCAATGCAAGTAAGCAATTTTGTGCAGCGTGGGTTGTTTATAGCAAAATAAATGCCATTATCCCTCCATCTATTAAGGAGAATGATGTTACTGTTTAAGAAAAAAAATGGTAATTGTTTTTGAATTTCCAGTGGAGTAAAAAACAATTTGTTCTCTTCTTACTTTGAAAGAGAATTTATTTGCTGTGGATATTTTCACACTTTAAAGATATTTTTAACACTCATTAGTTATCTAGTCTAGTATTTTTATAAATCATTTAAGGTGATGCCACTAACATGCAATAAATATCACAGAATCAAGATGATTTTTAAAATAGCCAAATCCTATTTTTTTTATTTTCTGTTTTACGAACTACACAAAAGAGAAATATTGTTATTGTCAAAAGATTTTAATTTTGGCGTCAATTTTGGTGCTTATCCACATTTTAGACTTCCTTGATTTCAAAAAACATATGCTTTGCATTATACCTGTCTGTCCATGAACATGATAATATAAAAACGCTTTGAGCTAGGCATATGAAATTTGGCATACGGACTTGACACCAAATTTTTTAAATTTCTATCAAATTTTGAAAGAACCTAATCAGAGGAATTTTGTCTGCTCATATGTCTGTTTGTAAGTAAACACAATAATTACAAAATAAAGAAAGCTAGATCAATAAAATTTCGTAAGATTTCGTTTAGATTTCGATTTAACATCTAAACTACATTTGAGCGTCCTGGCATAGGGGTCGTGCATCTTCCCCGTGATCTAGGCGTCCTGGGTTCGAATTCCGGTTCGGGCATGGCTGTTCTTCATCTGTGTTTTATCTGTGAGGTATGTGAACGTGCCCCTCTGTAAAAAAGGGGTTGTGCAAGCGAATGTGTGAGTTTCATCTTCATATGTGCTGGAAGTCAGACTTCTCCCCTCGGGTGCTCAGGGATCTTTATCCTCAGAAGCTACTGCACCCCCTTTCCGTGGTAACGCGGACACGACATCATCATCCAAAGTGTATTAAATTTAAGAAAAAAATCCGTTAAGATGTTGATTGTATGTACCTTCATATGCAAACATGTTAACTCAAAAATAGAAATGATTTAAATATAAAATATTGGATTTTATTAAAATAATCCAACACCTTGTAATACTATTCAATTCAATATTTTAAATAAAATTTGTAAAAAATAATAATTATCATTTTGTGTTATATTTTCTTTTCTATCGGTTGGACAAAATCCGTCCAAAATAAACATTCGGTTATTGTCATGTTTGTGTATCAAACGCATGTCCACGATTGATCGCCAAATATCACATGTTAATTGTCCACTTCGTAATAATTGTTCGCCAATGGAATGTGATTATTTAACAGAGAGTATACGAGAAGGTTTAGAGGAGACTACTCATTCTGGTTTCTTCATCGTTCGAGTCTATTAAAATCTTTTCCCATATCGAGAAGGGTAATGCTATAAATAGTGTTGTTGCAACTTAAGCAGTTCTGTGGCGTTTCTAACCTGGAAAGCAATGTCAATGTATAGAATAGTTGATAGAAAGGTAGTAAGCAGAGACTAACTTAGCTAAAAAAAATTTCTTTGCTTTTTAAAAGTATAATTATTATATTATTGAAATCATGAAATAATAAAATGTGAATGATGCATATTTTGAATTATTATCTCCTATTTAAGTTTTGATCAAATTTGAGCATACTTAATTAAGTTAAAAAGACGAAAGTAGCCAGAATTTAAAAGAAGTTTTTAAAAAACTTTTATTTTCAAGGTGCTTTAAAATTAAAAATGAAAATATGACTTGGATAAATAATATTATAAATATTTCAAAATCAATATATAAGAAACATTTCAATGTTTTTAGTCTCTTCTTCTTCGCTACGTGCCCCAGTAACTTATCATTTCATCCCAAATATATTCCTGTAGGTAAATGTTTAAAAGAATGTAATACGCTATGTATAATATAAATGTAGGTACGCTGTTTTAAAGAAGTAAAAAAAAAAGTTTTTGCCGGAACATTCTTTTACTTAAATACACTTAACATACAAATGCTTCCAAAATTTTTATGAAGTCGATATTTTAATAAAATGTTATTCGAAATGAAAATAAAAATGAAGACAAATGCATTATACTTCATTTAATATTGCTAAATATACTCTCTTTTTCCGAGACACTTTCTACCTCAAATATAAAATATCAATCGCAATATAATGAAAGTCTCTTTAATGTATAATTATAAGTCTCTAATAGAATGGCTATAAATTGATTACTCTTATATAATACTAGCCGCCTTTGGTGACCAGCCGGTTCGCCAATCTTAATGCACGTTTAAATTTTAATAATTGAATATTTTATGGAACTCCCATTTTAATTGCTTCTTCATTAAAATATTTTAAAACTTCAAAATTTAATAGTCATATAATTCACTCATAATATTATAAAGGCCTTCAGCCATAACGTAATATGTATCTCTCTAATTTTCTGTTAGCTCCCGTAGAATTTATGCTTTAAATTAAAGTGGAAAGGATTAAACGGCAATAAATATAATATTTTTTTTTTACTGAAACGAAGCATTTTTTTAAAAAATATGAGTGCTGAAAACAGAGTCGCTGAGTATTTAAACATTATAGGCATTAAAGAATATTTTTCTTAATTTATATAATATCTCAAGAAGTTTTCAACAAAATTTTCTCAGATCATCATGAACTGATCGATTAATTAACAATGTTTAGTTTTAAATGCATCAAACACTAAAAAAATAAACAGAATCATTTGAAATAATCTGTAGAAAACATATCCATTGTCAACAATCAGAACACAATGTGCATGCGTGAATTTTCTACGCCAGTTGGGGTAACGCTATTCAGATGAGAAATTTTTAATTTTCTTTATTCTGTTTTATTTTAATTCCAAAGTACTTCAGAATGAATATGAAAGATCTATTAATTAACAATGTTTAACTTTAAATGCATCAAACCTTAAGAAAATAAACAGAATCCTTTGAAATAAATTAATCTGCCGAAAATTTCTTAAGCCTATCCTCTTTAGAGTGAAAAAAAACAAACAAACTGAAGCCTTACTCATTTGGCGGTGTGGAAATGAAAAGATTTTTTTGGCGGGAAAGTTAGTTTTTAATTAATAATTAAAAAAAAACCCAACTCTGATTTTAAAAAAAATTCAAAAACCTTCCTAGGGATATACCTAATAATTTCCCAAATTTTCACGGCGATTGGATGTATGGTTTTTGAATCTATCGAGTACAGACAGGCAGACACACATTCATTTTTATATATAGTGAGAGGAATAAAAAATATCGTTTGTGAAATATTATATTCGTTTGTATTTCAAGAACTAATTTAACATAAATTAGCTAACAATTGATTCTATTCTACAACGCTCTATAGCTAACAATTAATCTTTTTAAATTTTGCATATGATATCTAATGTCAAAATATGATTCGGCATGGTATTAATAAATTTATACTTTTTTTAAGAAAAGAAATACCAACTTATCAACCATCTTCTTAGAAAAAGGTCCTTTTTTCTTCCAAGCGTTTGAACAGTAGATTTTAAAAATTGCCCAAGATGCATTTTCGTGAAGATGACACGCAAAGTCTTTCAGTTTGATTTTAGAGCCTTCGACCTGACGAGTTTGGCATTTTACTATTTTCTTAGCTCTTCTCAATTTTCTTGTGTTTTTCTTTATCCGAACTCCTATTATACATTTGTACTCTCTTGGTGGCCAGCGGCGTAAAATGTAGGATTACACAACTAAGTAATCATATGTTTTACTACATTTAATAAGGGGTTTATATTTTTTTCTTATTTATTGATTGCATGAATTCTAAACAGAGTAACATTAGTTTTTTTCATTTTGAATAGAATTTCTTACCCCTTTTTTCTAACTTCTCTTAATTATTTTTAATTAATAAAGATATCAAATAATTAAATAGGAAGACAACAATAAAATGACAATTATGATTTAAATCAACCAAAATTCTACTAATTAAAAAAATTACAAAAGTAAATACGACATGTTATCAAACCCCAAAAAAGGAGAAATAATAATTATTTATAAAAATTGATTGAGAAAAATATGAAAAAATGATAACACAATAATTCATTAAAATTTTCACGGACTCCAGAGGAACATGACGAAGTTTATTTAATAACTAAATAGATTTATTTTCACTTACTTTGGAACTCAATATTTCATTGATTATTAAGTTCAAACAGCCTTCTTTTTAAAAAAAGACGAAAGTACTTCTTTCGTTTCCATTAGTAATGGCTGCCGTGTTAGCAAAATGATTGATATGTTCTATAATTACAGAGAAATCAAAAATAATTTTGATTCATGATAAATTTGATTTTGATTTTTAAACCTATTATGGGATATTATTCACGTAAGAGTCAACTTTTCCCTAAAGGTTTAAGGATTACCTGATAATTCTAACGTAGTTCTAAACGTAGATATTTATGAAAGTACCAATTTCTAATTTTTTGAATAATGCGGCACTTTTTTTTATTTGTGTATTTCGACATACTATTCGTATATTTCGAATAGACATACACACACACATATATATATAAAACGATTAATTTTCTCTTTAATGATTTCTTTTAAAAACATTTTCTTAGAAGTTGCATAATTTAGCATAAATGAATTTCTCAAGAGCATAATTAGAATTCATTCAAATAATAAAAATCTGCTGGGAAATCGAATAATATTTACAATATCAAACGATGAAAGCGAAGTTAGAAAATTGACGAATAAAATAAAATTAAAATCATCGGAAGAAAAATGATGACAGCTTTCTTCAGAAAAAAATATGGAATATCCATTTTATGAACTGAATCTCATTTGAAATCATTACAATGACAGTTCCTTTCACAGTAAAATATGTAGATATCTTTTTTGAATTATAATTTGTTTTATCGATCGTGGTTGTTTTTATGAATATTAATATTTCATTCTTCAAAATAATGCCACAGAAATTTTTGATGTTGCTTTTAGAGAAATCCTCTATTGATAGCTCCAAGGAATAATAAGAAATCAAATATTCGTTTCCTTTAAGAAATTAGGGGGAGTGGTCTCTCCAGAACTTTCTCGCATATTCTCTAATAAAATTGTCTTGCCAGAAAATGCCTTACATGGCACTGGTGTACATTAGTTACGAAATATTTTCTGGCTTGAATTTAGCATTTTTCACTGAATATCGTATCATCCTTGGCGAGGGATTTGGCGATTAATCTCCGGCATGCGTTAGTAGTATCTAAAAATCAAATTTGTGTTTTAGATACGTTTTTCTCAACCGATTGAAACAAAATATTGACACAAAACTGCATTCGCAGTTACAAAATCCTATACCAAATTTGAGTTATTACGTTTTTAAGTCATCGCGTTTATATGTTTGTATAAGCACAGACTCACAGTCAATCTGTTGTTAGACGGGATTCAAGATTTGAGAAATGTCTACCCTATAGATGTTAAATCTGTGTACTGAATTTTGTCTATCTAACTTTCTTCGTTTTGTAATTAATGTGTTAACTTATATTCGAACAACTGGGCAGACTTCCTCTGAAAAGATTTTTCTCAAAATTTGAAAGATAACTGCAAATTTGGTGTAAATACTAAATACCAAATTTCAAGTGTCTAGCTCAAAGCATTTTGGAGTTATCATTGTCATAGACAGACAGACGAACATTTTCCAGAAATGTGTTTTTCCAACTCAGTGAGGTCTAAAACGTGGAAATTCATCAAAATCTCGAGTTCGAATTTTTTGACGATTTCTATATAGTTTCTCTGTACTAAATACACGAAAAAGTAAAAATAAAGAAAAGAAGGAAAAATGCGATCAGAGTAAAATTTAGAACACAATAATTGCTTTGATTATGTTTACTACATTTTGATTTTCTTTGTTTATTTGTATAATAACATTTAAGACGACTTTTCAACATGATTTTATTTCAAAAAAAAAATCTAATCGGTTTAATTTTTTTGTACATGCTCTCACATGCATGGTAGGTATTTTAAGCTTTCTCTAAAATTTAACCACCTGTTCAAAAATACCTTTTACATCAACGAAATCCAATTACCCATCCATTACTTTTATTCCTATCACAGAAGAGCGGTAAACATAATTTCTGACTCAACCTTGTAGCAATCTAATTAGAGAGATATGTTGTGGGAAGGCAAAGACAAAATAATTAAAAGAACAATCTTTCCCCGTATCCATCTTCATCCAGAAGAATTCTGGGAGAAAGAAACATTCCTTTGGTTTCCGTGAGCAATCTCTTTTGCTTTTATAAGCCTCGGTCAGAAGAAAGCACTTGTCTCAACATCATTGATGGGAAATTTAAGTGGAAACTTCTGCTAGGAAAGCGGCGAGTCAGAATGAATCGTAACAGAAATCAAAACGGAAGGTTTAGTTGAACGGTGAGTGATAACCGTTTCATTTTGTTGTGTAGGATGTGACAGTATAACGGATGATTTTGCTATCTCTAGAAATGTCAAAGTATAAGAAGACAAATTAATTATATGAAAATGATTACATGGGGGACAGATTATTACCTGTTCTTATAAGATACTTATTCATGATTAGTAGAGAAAGTAATGAGTGATATTTACTCGCGATTAGAAAAGAGAGAGCGAGAGTTTTGAATCATATTTATTTACTCGTTGTTAATAGATAGAGAGTGCGATAAGCAGTAGAGAAAGTCAGGAGTAATATTTACTTGTAATTTGAAAAAACAGAGAAAGAGGCGTGAGTCATATTTATTTACTCGTTGTTGATAGAGAAAGAGAGAGAGAGAGTCGTGAGTTATATTTGTTCTTGATTAATAGAGAAAGAGAATTGCTAGTCATGAGTGAGAATTACTCGTGATTAATAGTAAGAGAGTCGTGAATTGTATTTACCATGAATGCTGAGTCGTGAGTGATATTCACTCGATTTTAGGAGAGTGAAAGTCGTCGGTCACATTTATTCGTTGTTAGTAGAGAGAGAGAGAGTTGTGAGTGAGATTTATTCGTGATTTATATATATAGAGAGTAGTGAGTGATATTTGCTCTTGATTAGTAAAGAAGGATAGTCATGAGTGATATTTACTCATGATTAATAGAAAGATAATCATGAGTTATATTTACTCATGAAGGCTAGAGAAAGAGTCTGAAGTGGTATTTCCTTTTGATAGCAGAGAGAGAATTATAGAGTCTTGAGTGATATTCATTCGTGATTAGAAAAGAAAGCGTGAAAGAGTCATATTTATTTGTTAATGAGAAAGAGTGAGTCAGACAGTCATGAGTGAAATTTCCTCCTGGTTACTAGAGAAACAAAGTGTTAGGCAGTCATGAGTGAAATTTCCTCTTGGTTACTAGAGAAAGAACGTTGTTAGCCGTGTGTGATATTTACTCATTAATAGAGTGAGAAAATCATATTTACTAGTGACTACCAGAGAGAGAGAGAGTCATGAGTGATATTCGCGGGTCTTTAATAGAGAGAGAGTGTGTGCTGAGAGTGAGTAATAGTTACTCGCTATTATATATAGAGAGCGTTTGTGTACATCAAGTTTTACAAAATTTGTAATAATCTTTAATTGTGCTTCTATGGTAAGCTCATTTTAATTTTGTACATTAATGCCCATTTCTTTCCAATGAAACTATCAAAATTTCGTGTAAAATGGAAAAAAATAATAATACTTCGATAACTGGATAACTGGAAAGATAACTGGAAATCATAAAACGATGCACACATCAGAAAATCTGACACATGTCACTTTGATCAAATTCCAATTCCTATGCAATTTTTTTCCTTCAATCTAAACACAATTTAAGCACAATTTGAGAAAATGTTTTTTACTGTCATAATGAAATTTAAAACTATTTTATTGTTTATATAAAATCTTCCATTCACTCTCGTGTTCTAGTGTCAGCGTTATAGTTTAATTTATGATTTAAAGGAGGTGTTAAATTCAAAGTAGAATTTTAACTTTCGTACTTATTAACATGGTTTTTTTTTGCCTGACATTTTATTTCACGAATTACGTAATACTTTATGCAGGGATACAATGAAGCCAGACAAAAACATAATAGGTAGATAAAACTTAAAGCAAATTTTCAGAATATAAATTCGAAAGGCAATATTGTTTTTTTTTATCATCAGTTCCATCACATTTTTTAATAAATATTTATACTCATTTCCAGTAATATAAATCAGCCAACTGATGTAATAATTTAATCGAATTTCATACTAAATATATGTGAATTCCTAATTTACGCAATTATTAATTAATAATAATTAATACAAATTATCAATTACGCAAAATATAGGCAAAAATTTAGTACTATAAAATTCTTACTGAGAACTTATTATTGTAATTATTATCGCCTTCTTTTATAATTTTACTTATTAGATTTCACTTATTATAGTCTTTTTAGACTAAAATATCGCATATATATGCTAAAAAATAAAGCTTAAAATTAAATATAAAAAAAATTAATAAAAATTAGAAATAACACTTTCATAACTGAAAGCATCGCTTATGAAAATAATAATGAGCTAATACAGATATGAAAGATGATTGGTCTTTAATTAAGTTGAAATTCATTCAGTTAACAAAAAGAGAGAGAGAGAAAGAGAAAGAATGTAGAAACATTTTTAAAAAGCAATATGATTAAATTGATATAATATAATTGAATAGATTTTCGAATTTTAATATTAGAATTTCATTATATTTCTTATTCATATAACCTGATTCATTTGACACCTTTACGATATTTAGAAATTCATCCATTAAATAAATTAATATCTAATATGCATTTACTTAAATTTAATAATTAGCTATTCATATGTAAATTAAAGACAGAAATCGCAAATGACATTCTAAATCATCGGTTTCTAATAATAGTTTATATTTCGTTATTAATTTATTCTTTAAACTTAAATTTAATCCAAATTCTTCCCAACAATGATAATTCAACTAAATCAATAATAATAGTGAGAAAGAAAACCGAGGAGCACATTATTATCACTTCGATGTGGCGAGAATACACTTTATCTTATGGAAAAAAAAATATGTCAGACTTTGTCATCTCTAATTCACCTCACGTTGGAGCTTTCAGGATGCAAAATAGTTCTTGTTTCAATATCCCTTAGGGACAAACTTCAGCCAGAAACCTATTTTATTCTAATCAGCGATGTACAGGAAGAGTATCAAATGGCTAAAATATTTTGCAACTGTTGAACTTTGCTGCACTTTGCTTACAGTGAGTAATTTTTAATGGTAGTGTTTCGTTAATTGAGCATGATGAAATGTGAGCAGATAGTTTTAGAAAGTAAATTGGCATGATGTATTTTTGTTGGTGGTTATAAAGCAGGCATTTTTGAATCGTTAAATGTCTTTATTTATTGAATAAATTATAAAATTGCGTTGAAATGTAGCTGGGTAATGAAGTGTGATTAAATGGAATTTCATATTTTTTTATTTGGGTTTTTCTGATATAATTTGAAAAATATTATTGAAATGAGTCATTAATTAAAACTATTTTAATAAGGCTAAAGCATTAATCCATAGTAGTATGTAAATAATGTATAATATTGTATGACATTGACCAATATTCACAATATTGAATAATATTGTGGGATATCAATTTATATCATATAATATCGAGCAATATTGTATAACATTTTTCAATATTCGCACTATTGTATAATAATGCGGAATATTGATTAATGTCATATAATGTCGCACAATATTGTATAACATTTTTCAGTATTCGCAATATTGTAAAATATTGTGGAATATTGATTAATACCATAAAATACAATATTACGACATTTTTCAATGTTCGCAATATTGTATAATATTGTGGAATATTTATTAATATCATATAATATCGCACAATATTGTACAATATTAGGCAACAGGCTATCTTAGGATTGTGCCTGAAGTTCCATTGCTAAAATATGTAGTAATTTTTTTTATCTCTTCTACTGTTTGCTTAGATTTACTAATTTTTAATGTCAGCTCTGTTAACTGAGCATTATGAATTGTAAGCAAGCGGTTTTTAAAAATCAGTTGGGATGATATTATTTTTGCAAATGGAAGTGAAACACATGTCTACAAATTGTTAAATGCTCTTTAATTATTATATAAATAATAAAATTTCATTGAAATGTAATTGATTAAGATAGAGTGATTAAATGGAAACTTATATTTTTTTCCCTGTAGAAATTCTGATACAAACATTTGTTAGAATTATTTAATGAGGCTCAAGTATCAGTTATAACAGGAAACATTGTATTTAATAATTCATATGTAAATGTATGTAATAAAATGAAATATGTTTTTTCATGACGTTTTTTGCAAAAATTAGAAAATGCACATCCATTAAATTAATAATTTCTAATTTTGTGGTCTGTCCGCTAGAAAATTTCCAACTGCATATGACATTTAAAATATATCGAATCATTTATTTATTGAGAAAAAAAATCCAATTCCTTGAAATATGTGAGCAATGTAAAATGTTAGTTGGTTTATCGATTGGAAGATGTCAGTTGATATGAAATATTTCACATACATTGATCATTGTGTTTGTTTATTGTAAAATGTCCAGTACTTTTAATCAATTTTTTCAATTTGGTAAATTGGTACAGTACAGTTGAAAATCTTCTACACTTGATCTACAGATGAAAATCTTCATCAGCAAGGCTGAAAAATATATGTTTTTTTACAGTACTAAGCAACAAATACTCTCTCAACACAACAACTCTCATTTTTTGATAACTTTCATTAGAATTTACTAATTCAATTCAAAATGCAGAGTAATAAATATATTTACAAAACTTTTTTGAATTGAGGTTTGTTCAGATTTTAACAAAGGAAACCCCGGGAGATATGCTAAAGTGTTTTCTGTTAAATACAATGACTTGTCGATTTAAGATTGTCTTATAAATAATTCGTTTAACGAATTAAAATATTCGTTTAGGTTCATAATCTTTAAAAATTCACCCGAAGACTGCTCCAATATTCGTTTACAAAATAGAACTTTCTCATACTACTCAGTGTAAATGATCAGATGTCTTATATAACAGTTAATAATTATTAGGAACAATTTTTCATAAGAAACATTTCTTTAACTATTGTTTTGCACCGAAGAAACTTTTTTACTTTCAAACATTTTTACAAAATACTTTCAAAAGAAAATGAAACAGATTTAAGCTTAGAATTTAATAATTCTAATGTTTCAGTAATATAAATGTTAAATGTTAATAATAATTCTTCAGAAATATGAATGGAACCCAAGCGAACAGAAAATATGTGGGAGCGAATAAAATAAAGCTTTTATGTGTCTTTTTGCATATTTTCTCATTATTTCGGAAATCAAAAATTTCTCTTTAGTTTTTTGGATGAATGTAAAACAAAATTATATAAAAACATTTGAAATAAATTTTGATTTTAAATTAGTTTCTGTTTCATTTAAAATATTAAATACGTTACTTATATATATATATATATATATATATATATATATATATATATATATATATATATATATATATATATATATATATATATATATATATATATATTGCTGTATTTTATATCCAATATAAATTAAATGGCAAGCTTTCTTCAAAAAATAAAACAGAAATTATCTTTTTAATATCTCTTAGTTTCTGAAATTATTGCAGTTTTATTGTGTAATATCTTTTTAAATTTTAATAATGTAAGTACTTCGTGAAATAATTACATTATTTTATAAGACAATTTTTAGATAACAAATCTTTTTGGATCTTTTTAGTTTTTTTTATTGGATCGATATAAAATAAAATTATATAAAAAGCATTGAAATAAATTTTGATTTTAAGTTAGATTTTAATTCCTTTAAAATATTAAATACACTTTTTATAAATATATTATTGTATTTTATATGCAATATAATTAGATGACAAGGGTTCTTCGCAAAATAAAACAGAAATTAACTTTTAAATATCTTTTGGTTTCTAAAACTATTCCAGTTTTACTGTGTAATATCCTTTTAAAGTTTATAATTACTTTGTGAAATGAAAAAGATAATTTCTAAAGTAGAACGCTTTGATTATATATTCTTTATTTTTAATGTCAGATAAAACTCTAAAGCAGAGAAAATACTAAAAGGTCTTAAAAAACCAGTTTTAAAACTTTTTTCCCTACGCTAAATAATTGATTAAACTGAAGAATTCAAACTTCTCTTTTTTCTCTTCAAATTTTCTTTTTAGAGGAGTGCATTAAAGCAAAATTTCAGAGGAAGTCAGAATTAAAATGAAGAAAAAAAAATAATCCTTTTAAAAAAATAGAAATTTGCAGAAATCACTGACTGTGTAATAAATTTCACTTCCTTCAAGTGTTGTGAGTTTAATTACGGAAATGAGAAGTCCGTTTGGTATAGTTGTCAGATTTTTTTACTATCATTTCCCGTCCTGCTCTTAAATCATGGATATTCAATAAAAAATAAGCTTTCTCCTCAGTAATTTGAAGTGTATTATATCATATAATGAAATGGAAATAGTAATGAGAAAATTTAAATTACCGTCATTCTGTCAATTAAAAACGATAATAAAACAATTAATTATTGTTTAAACAAATATTTTTCTTGATATTCCTAATTTTTATTTGAAATACTATTTTCATGAGCAGCGAAATGGATTAGAGATGAACGTTGAATTTATTTGAATATTTAGTGCTTCTTTATCATTCTTTATTATTTATCTTTGCCTTATTACTATCTTTTAAAATTTTAATCTACTAATTACTTTTAAGATAATTACTTTAATTACTTTTTAAGATATTAATTTTGAAAATTATGAGAAGCATCAATTTGATGTTATGAAATATATAATTGTTGATAATTTTGAAGAAAAAAATTCATTCCAAAAAGCATTAATATTTTTATTGTAATCTTCACATATTTTATATTAAATCAAAGTTGATAGTTAAAATAGTTATAAAGGCTATAGTTCTATCTGTAGCCTTATAACTATTTTAACTATCAACTTTGATTATCTAGGCCAATTTCTAGTTCATGATTAATTTGAGAATATTGAGCCCTAAGTAATGCATATTGCTGGCAGACTTTACATGAAGAGAGTTCAAAATTATCGATGGGAATTTTCATAACATCAAAATGTGGAATATTCTTACTTTGAATGCAGTTAATAAATAATTCGTGTTAATTGTAAGGAAACGATGTATTTAAAACATTGAATCTAATTATAACAGTTTTACTTCAAAGAACGACTCGATTAATAAAAGGATTTACAGAACATATGTATGAATGCGCGTTAAAACACTTTATATTAAACAAAGTTTGCTTGATTTCCTTATTTGATTTGATTATTTGAAATACCCTCTCCTAGTTTGTATGCCATCGCCTTGATTCAGAAGCTTCAATTCAGCAAATAAGTCTTAATGCATTCGATGTACACTTTACCTCGGATTATGCTTGTTTGCAGAGATTTAACTGTGAATTCGACGTGCATATTGTGTCATAATGTTACGATACTAATGAATGAGTACTGAAAATGAATGTAAAAAAAGATATAAAGCTGAGATTTAAAAAATTACGAGCTAGAAATGAATAACAATTTAAAATTATTACTTCCTCTTAAACCTAAAATTAAATATCTTGCATAAATATGTATTTAATGTTATTTGTAGGCTTTTATATTGAAAAAAAAACTATTTTATAATTCATATTAATATTATATTAAAATATGAATCATGATATATCTTTAAGTATTTCCATAATTAATACGGTATTTTCATATTTCAAAGTGATTGATTGATTGATTAATCTTATTTGCATTTGAAATCAAAATTTTATTTTCTCATAATTACAATATGTTTGTAATAAATTTGTTATCAATGAGTCATTTGTTATCATTAAGTGAAATCACATCTAGCATCTGAAAGATTTGTTATTTACAACTGTTATTTCCGTTGTGGATAAATAAAAAAAGTTAAATAAAAATTTTCTATAATCTCACACATTGAATCTGGTTAAATCACAGAAAATTGTCAAGATTTTAATCGGAAACTACAATTCTTTATTTTAAAAAATTCATTGGAAAATATGCAATCAACGGTTCAGAAAAAGAAAGAAGCGACATATCTCCAGAATAATTGCCACTGATTATTATATTTCTTCTCTATTAAATGCATCTGACCCTAAAAAAATGAGCATTTCTTCCTCAACTCACCCGCCAATGTTTCTTTCCACCCCCTTCCCTTGAATCACTACAAGTGTGATTTAATCTCCCACAGAGTTCACTGCAGATGTCACAGCCTTTCCATCACCAGTTCATGCCTTAAACATCAGCTACCGTAAGGCAAAAATGACAATTACCTCTGCAATCACTATCAGATATGACTCCGAATCACAAATGAACCTGATCGACAAGCACCCATTCCAATTTTTTTTCTTCGACTAGATCTTTTTGGCTATTCCTTTTGGGGCACCCGAGAGATTCTCCCGCCGGCGTCAAACTCCCACTGGGTCGAGAATCCTCATAAATAATTCTTTTTTCCACTGCGCAAAACACTCTGATCCCGCTGAGTTCACTGATTTTTAATACGATTTTCCTCGCTGGTGTGTTGGAAAGATAGGTAGATGGTTGTTGGTAGTACACGATCGTGGATGTTGGTGGATTGTCCTCTTGTCTGTCTGGTGGTTCTTCCTGGTGGCGCGCGGTCTTTCCTGCAGCGCTGGGCAAGGTCAGTGGGCATGAGTCATTATTTTCTTCAGGCAAGGTAACAGGTCGTTGTAGAGATGGTTGGGCAGGATTCTGATTCTTTCTTTTCAACAATTTGTAGTTAACGTGTTCGAAGTTTACCCTTTTCAGGTCAGCGTATGCTATAAATAGTAATGCATTGAAAGACTGGACTTGAAGAATTTTGGAGCATAGAAAAGTGGATTTTCCAATACAATATTTTAATCGTTTGTCTTTTAGCCCGTTTGCTTATTCCTCAAATTCGTTTGTACAATTTTATAAACAAAGTGATAAATTGATTGCTTAATTTTTTGTTTACCAAAAGTACCTTTATACGATACCTTTATTTAACGAAAATGATGGTCACTTTATTTTCGAAAAAGTTTTGGCTGTAAGATGTTATAAATCTTATTTAATCTTTCATATTCTCTTAGATGGATTAAAATATCAAATGTTTAAATTTATGTGCAATTTTATACTGGAGTACTTTGCTATACTACTCCAGTATGATTAATTGATTAATGTGTAATTTAGTATTTATTAATTTGTTATTTTTTTTACCCTGGAGTACTTTTTCGAAAACTTGTAATAATTTTATATTTTGCATATATAATTTCATTTTAATTCTGGCATTGTGCAGCTCTTATTCTCAATTGCCACGTTTTCCTCAAGACGTGTAGATTGATATTAAATGAAAAAATGTTTGTTAAGAAATCAAGAAGTCAATCAAATAATTTTAGCTTGAGAAGTAAGTATTTCTAATTTTAGGGAAATACTGTTTAATAAATTAACTCTTCATTATTTATAAACTTTTTGGAAATTTCATTTTTATATAAAATATTGAAATTTTTGATTCATACTTTATTATTTTTTAAAATTGTTAATGATTCTTCATATTGTTTATAGGTACTTATATTATATGAGCAAAAAATATTAAAAAAATATTTCTTTATTGCCTAGAAAAATTAAATTATTGATGCACCAAATTTGTACCTATTTTTTCAAAATTCTTTATTTAAATGCATAATATCAATGCTTGATACTTTAACATTTTTTATTTTCTTCTATCTTATAAAATTATTTTATTTCTTAATTCTTTTTTTCCTTCATCAATAATTTTAATGCATCTATATAGCAATCATAAACAAGTAATATCAATTTAAATATATACAACGATCCATTCTAAATAATTTTGAATATTAGTAATAAAAATGGCTATAGTTATATTAGTTATAAAAAAGTTATTATAAAAAAATACGTTTTAAAGAAAATCCACTCCTTAGATAAAGCATGAAATTCAAAGCTTCATTAATAAACCTTTTTTTGAATTAGTACAAAATTTTCCATTTTTTATGCAAAATCCTGTGTGCTGTTTGTTGTGTGTAGAATTATTTTAAATATATAATTTCAATAAAGAAATATTTGACAAAATAGATATTCTAGAAGCAGGGATTTAGATATTTATCATCGATTTAATCCAGGATCATAGATAGAATATTGGGAAAAAACAAAAACGCTTAATTACACCAAGCTTAATTAAAAATTTGCTCAAGTTTTTTGATATTATTAAATTATCTTTCTCAAGCGATTGAATGTATAATTTGGAAGCAAATCTGAGCTCGTTTTTTTTACTGTAAAACTTAGAGAATTTATTTTCTCTATCATATAAATCCACCAAGATTACCAACTTCATTTGCCTTAAAATATTTTCCATGATTTATATCTAAATTCGAAACTTAAATTCTTCATGAATTATTTGTTATTATGGGAGAAAGGCAATTTTGTATGAAAATGCAAATGTCCTTTTTTTATTCACCTTAAGATTTTCCATTCTCCTACAAAAATTCTTTTTAAAATAGAAACGTAGTTTTTACGACATTCTCTCATCTGTATTTTAGTCTTGATTGATGCTAGCTTGTGATTTCATGGTATTATTTATTACCATAAAGTATGACATTCAAAACTTCATTATAAACATTGAGTTAACTAGACATTAATCAACCTTTTTTCTGACAATGGCTGCTTTATGTTAAGTACTAACTAACCAAACTTGCAAATGAAGACAACAATGGTGATTGAGTGAACACTACAGCCCATTGCACCTTATTCAGGATTCTGATGTGTTCACAATGAAGTGGTTGATTCGACGTTGTATCGCTTTCACTAGCCGAAGCACTCCAACTTTTCAGGGTTTTATTTAACTTTGTCAGTTATTTACGGAAAAAGGGTTCTCAAGTTACGCCTCCTGACCCCTACAGATTTCTGTCATATTTAATCACTGCTGCGTTGCGAGTCTAATGGCAGACGAATGAGTGACATCTTGGCATTGACTTTTTAAGTAGCACTTCTTGAATACTAAACATAAAACTGAAGAACACTTGACCTTGAGACGATGGTGTCGAGGGACAATTTTGAGGCAGTTCCAACCAGAAATTTGCAATATCTTATGGGTTTTTTTTTGAGGCTATTGTGGGCGTGAATTTGATCCTTTTTTCAATATGTTGTTGGGAAAAATAAACCTGCAAAGCCTCTGTTAAATGACAAGGAATTAAAAGTTCTTTAAAAAAATGATAGCGTTGGTGGAGGATGCTTAGCCAATCTTTTCACTGTTTTATTACATTTAAGGGAGTGAAAAAGCGTAAACAATTAATCACTGCACATTTAAGGTGAACATATCAGTCACTGGAGAACTGAAGAACTTCATGATGAGAGCTTTCGAATTTATGAGAAAAATAAAAGCTTCTTTAAAATGACAGGCGATTTGAGGTTACGTAAAATAAGAACTTTGATGGCGATGTTACATCGATGTTTGTTTTATTTGTGGGCAAGGAGATGTTTAAAAACTGGTCCTTTAACCTTCCAAGTTGATAAATTAATCTTTGAACAAGTGAACTATTCTATATTTGGATGATTTAGGATTGTCTTGTTCAAATGAGTTTCTCAAAGAATTTTGACTTGTGTACTTTATATTTTTCCTGTGGCAGTGATGATATTTTAACCCTTTTTTCGTTTCGTTTCTTTTATGAGACTGGATAAAAAGTAGTCACTGATCTTTTGAAGTGGGAATATCGGTAAGTGGACTTGTAAAGAAATCGATATTTGGCTGTTTTACTTTGACTTGTTAAACTGTATTCCCTAGAACGTTTTGGATTGTTTATTATTTATTAATCCATTGATGCTGATAATATTCTACATTTTTATGTATAAAAATTAGTCATTGATCTTTTAAGGAGGGAATATCAGTCATTAGACTTGTAAAGAAATCGATATTTGGCTGTTTTACTTTGACTTGTTAAACTGTATTCCCTAGAACGTTTTGGATTGTTTATTATTTATTAATCCATTGATGCTGATAATATTCTACATTTTTATGTATAAAAATTAGTCATTGATCTTTTAAGGAGGGAATATCAGTCATTAGACTTGTAAAGAAATCGATATTTGGCTGTTTTACTTTGACTTGTTAAACTGTATTCCCTAGAACGTTTTGGATTGTTTATTATTTATTAATCCATTGATGCTGATAATATTCTACATTTTTATGTATAAAAATTAGTCATTGATCTTTTAAGGAGGGAATATCAGTCATTAGACTTGTAAAGAAATCGATATTTGGCTGTTTTACTTTGACTTGTTAAACTGTATTCCCTAGAACGTTTTGGATTGTTTATTATTTATTAATCCATTGATGCTGATAATATTCTACATTTTTATGTATAAAAATTAGTCATTGATCTTTTAAGGAGGGAATATCAGTCATTAGACTTGTAAAGAAATCGATATTTGGCTGTTTTACTTTGACTTGTTAAACTGTATTCCCTAGAACGTTTTGGATTGTTTATTATTTATTAATCCATTGATGCTGATAATATTCTACATTTTTATGTATAAAAATTAGTCATTGATCTTTTAAGGAGGGAATATCAGTCATTAGACTTGTAAAGAAATCGATATTTGGCTGTTTTACTTTGACTTGTTAAACTGTATTCCCTAGAACGTTTTGGATTGTTTATTATTTATTAATCCATTGATGCTGATAATATTCTACATTTTTATGTATAAAAGTTAGTCATTGATCTTTTAAGGAGGGAATATCAGTCATTAGACTTGTAAAGAAATCGATATTTGGCTGTTTTACTTTGACTTGTTAAACTGTATTCCCTAGAACGTTTTGGATTGTTTATTATTTATTAATCCATTGATGCTGATAATATTCTACATTTTTATGTATAAAAATTAGTCATTGATCTTTTAAGGAGGGAATATCAGTCATTAGACTTGTAAAGAAATCGATATTTGGCTGTTTTACTTTGACTTGTTAAACTGTATTCCCTAGAACGTTTTGGATTGTTTATTATTTATTAATCCATTGATGCTGATAATATTCTACATTTTTATGTATAAAAATTAGTCATTGATCTTTTAAGGAGGGAATATCAGTCATTAGACTTGTAAAGAAATCGATATTTGGCTGTTTTACTTTGACTTGTTAAACTGTATTCCCTAGAACGTTTTGGATTGTTTATTATTTATTAATCCATTGATGCTGATAATATTCTACATTTTTATGTATAAAAATTAGTCATTGATCTTTTAAGGAGGGAATATCAGTCATTAGACTTGTAAAGAAATCGATATTTGGCTGTTTTACTTTGACTTGTTAAACTGTATTCCCTAGAACGTTTTGGATTGTTTATTATTTATTAATCCATTGATGCTGATAATATTCTACATTTTTATGTATAAAAATTAGTCATTGATCTTTTAAGGAGGGAATATCAGTCATTAGACTTGTAAAGAAATCGATATTTGGCTGTTTTACTTTGACTTGTTAAACTGTATTCCCTAGAACGTTTTGGATTGTTTATTATTTATTAATCCATTGATGCTGATAATATTCTACATTTTTATGTATAAAAGTTAGTCATTGATCTTTTAAGGAGGGAATATCAGTCATTAGACTTGTAAAGAAATCGATATTTGGCTGTTTTACTTTGACTTGTTAAACTGTATTACCTAGAACGTTTTGGATTGTTTATTATTTATTAATCCATTGATGCTGATAATATTCTACATTTTTATGTATAAAAATTAGTCATTGATCTTTTAAGGAGGGAATATCAGTCATTAGACTTGTAAAGAAATCGATATTTGGCTGTTTTACTTTGACTTGTTAAACTGTATTCCCTAGAACGTTTTGGATTGTTTATTATTTATTAATCCATTGATGCTGATAATATTCTACATTTTTATGTATAAAAATTAGTCATTGATCTTTTAAGGAAGGAATATCAGTCATTAGACTTGTAAAGAAATCGATATTTGGCTGTTTTACTTTGATTTGTTAAACTGTGATTCCCAGAGAGTTTTCCTTTGTGGACCATTTTTAAGCGCTTATTTGCAAGTTTTCCTGCTATTTTTAAATCTGAATAATTTAAAATTCTGAAATTTCTACATTAGACATTCGTTAGGTTGTCAGATAGTAAGTATTAGAGAGCAAAAATTATTGCCATAAAAATGAAAACATGGATTTAATTTTTAAATATTTCAATATAACTAAAAGAAATCGATTAAATATTTAAACAGAAATTTAAAAAAAAACAAAACTAAAAATCCTCAAAATTAAAAGGAGAAAGCAAAACTAAAAGGAAAAGTTAAATAAAAAAGTTTCACTAAAAATAAAGATGTTAAAGTTTGGAGCTGATCAAATTTATAAGGTCCATCAAATTTATTAGAATGAATCATTTCTTTTTTAATATTATTGCAGACTTTTTATATAAATATATTGTTAGCAAAATATTACAGAATAAAATAAAACGAATACTTTGTTGTATCTGAAATTGGAATTTTTATCTTACTAAACTTTGAATTAAAAAATTAGAATAAAACAACAATTTTGAGTTTTTTTAAAAATTGATTATCATTTTATTTTTCTGTCTAAATTTTTTCGGAAAGTAGTCCCGTTTTGTAATTTATTCTAAAGTATTTTTTTGTCAAACATTTTACTAACATGAACAACATTCACTTTTATTTATAAATCTATGAAATGTACTTTCTCAGTTTATAATTAGCTTTAAGGATGTAATGAAAAAATTTTCACGTAAGTATAATATTTAGAAGAAAATTCGTGATTCAAATCTTAAATTCTTTACTTGAAACTCTACATTTGAAAGATATATCTTTTAAAATTTGAAAATTATATTAACATAATCGAGGAGTATGAATTGCTGATAGATTTACATGTTTGTTTACTTCATGATATAAAACAAGAAATCAAAAGTCCGTCGTACATCATAGAAATTTGAATCTGTTAATAAATATTAATCAATGATAAAAAGATAAATGACATATTTCATTTTCAATAGACAGCTGACAAAAGATTAACATTTTACTCTACTGGGATTTAAATAACTACTTCCTTATAATAAAAATGAATATTAATCATTGCAATGTGATAAATATTTTAAACAACCAAATACATCATGTTACAAATTAATTCAAAAATTCTCGGAACTCATTTTTTTCCCAATCACTAATTAGAACAGATGAGTTCAATAACATTTTACTTTACAAAGCAAAATCAGAGACAGATAAGTTTTCAGACGATTTCTTAAGATTTTCCTTTTCCTTTTTTATTTATCGGAAATTGATGTCTAAAGATCGTTTGCAGATAGTGAAGAAGACATGAATGACAGTTCAGTGTAAACTATTCTGAAACATACAGTTGCACATCACTTCCAATTCTACGTAATACTTGAATAACGATAAACAGTTCTGACAGTGTGGATCAAACCGTTATTTTTAAAGCTTTTATTCGCAAAATATCATGTTGATGTTTTGGATAAAAAATATGACAGCTGACACATCTTTTCAATTACCAACATACTGTATAACTTTTAAGATAATACTTTTGTAGTTCAAATAATTCTAAAGAATTAAATATTTTAATTGCCTTTATGTTTTTTTATGCATTTTTTCGAGGTGAGCGTAGTCAAGAAGATGAATTTTATACATATTTTGAAGAGGTTAAAAAATTACGAATATCAATAAAAATCTATAAAACACATAACAACTCTTCTTCTGTTTTATTTTGGTATATTTATCAATTGTTGTTTCTATGTTTTATACAATTATTTACTTAAAAAACATTAAAAAATAATTAGAGAACAAAATAATGCAGCAAAAAAAATTCTAAAGAAAATTTTTAGCAAATTTCTGAAAATTTTACATTAATTTTTTTTTACATTAATCTATTAATGAAAATGAATGCTTTTATGCTTTTAAAGCAGGACTAACTAAAAATAAAGAAAAAAAAATCGATAAATTTTTGTTCATCATATATATATATATATATATATATATATATATATATATATATATATATATATATATATATATATATATATATATAATATCTGCAGATTTTTCCGGTTTATATCAATATAATACTTTTAAATACATTTTTAATAATTACTGCATTTTTAATAATTACTGCATTTTTAATAATAACTGTAAGTGAGAAAATATTATTTAATGCTACTTATATTTAATTTTTTTTTTCAAATCTTAATCAACAATAATTTTATTAACTGAATTGAAATTTAATTCACCACAAATAAAGCTACTAGGAAGTGAATTGAATTAAAAATCTATTTCAAGATTCATAATTATTTATAATAATGACACTTATGAATTTAAGATACAAAAATTTTAAAATATTCCAAAAGACTAATTTCCGATTCTTAGTAAACAAATTACATTTCTTTTCAAAGTCTATTTAATTGTTCAAAGAATATTTATAATATTAATGGGTTTAATATTTTGAAGTTAAGAGAAGTGTTTGCAAAATAAGAATGGCATTAAAAATTCATAAAGATTCTATTTTTTATTATTTTTCTGTTCAACGATTTATGACTGCAAAGTTAAAATTCAAACTCTAAGCGATTTTAAATTGCAAATTTTATTCAATAAATGTGATTAAAAATTATTAGTTTGACGTACAGTTTCTCAAAAAGTAAGGGCAATATCTAGAAATTAGATTCTGGTATGTTTACTTCTTTTCTTTCAAGGAAAAATAAAATTGAGCCATTTGTGGAATTGCTGTAATTTTGATTATATGGCTCAATTTCCAAAGCAATTACTTTCAGAAAGAGTTCCAAGATGAATCAGGTTTCACCGTTTATTAAATCGTTTTCAGTCTATTTTACACACCCATTCAATGTTATTTTCTATTCCTTTAGAAAGGCATGCTTATATATATATATATATATTTCGTTCATGTTTCCCATATCTCTTGGGATGAAATTCTTATGTTTTTAATTGATGAAAAATTCTCATTTTAATAAAATGAGACATTTAAACCTTGCTTATTCTGTAGTATTTATAAATAAAATTTAAGATATATTTGCGCAAGTGGAATTTCATTTAATATTAACAAACGAAACTATCTCAAAGTGTTCTGCTTTTTAAATCATTTATTTCGAACTCAAAATATTATTTTATATAAAAGTATTACTAAGACATTAAATCTTTATATTACCTGCAACTTGATTTTCAGCTAAAATGAGAAAGTCTGATGCATCAAAGAGTCTCATTATGTCTCCAGAAAGCTATTCTTTGTCATATATCTTTAATAATCTTAAATGAATTTTATTTTGTGAATGGCAGCTTAAATGTGGCATTATAACATAGAACAAGAAAGCAGTTATTTTTAACTGTGAATTTCACTCTCCATCGAACATTTAAAGCAAATTATCAACATTAGTTTTTCTTTAATAAAAAGAAGCATCAAAACAGTTTTCAAGATATATATATCTTCGATATATAACTTGATATTAACTTAAAGATATCAAGTTTCGATATCTATAACGTAAAATAAATCTTATTTAAATATCTATATTTCCCACTTTTTGGCTGTATTGAATTCAGTTTGGCAAACAAATATTGACCAACCTGTGGAACTTAACAAACTTGTGTATGCGTAATGGAAATATAGTTTTTAACTAATAAAAAATAAAAACATTTTTAATGTCTAGAAATCAGCAATAGAATATTTCTTATGTTCATAATATTTGTTAGCTAACTTTAGTCAAAATCAATACCTGAATTTAGAATATTTACATGTATTATATTTGTTTTTATAATTTAGAAATAAACTCATTTGCGTTATATAAAAACAAACAAACAATGGAAGCGGTTTCGGAATCCTGAAGCTATGGAAATATATCTACTGAATCTATCAATAAAATTTAAAATAGTTTGGTATTAAATCATGCTTTGTCCTCTGAAATAAATATTAGGATTTAACAAATGTTATTTTTATTAGTTCTCTAAAGTTTAATGTCGTCCATAAATTAAGAAAAAAATATGTGGAATTGGCATCATTTTGCTTGTAAATTTTAATATTGCAGTTCAGAAAGTTAGAAAAACAAATGCAAATGGTAGTCAAAAGAAATGATAGAAAAATTCTGTATTTTAGCCTGAATTTTAATTTTTGTGTTTTTTCTTAATACTGCCATCGAAGCTGCTGAAGACATTATTGCGATGAAGAGCTTTCTTAGCTTTGATGTTATAAAAGTCAGTTTCTGCAATTTGCAATTGCTTTGAAAAACATTGAACGCTTTATTCACAAGTCGAATCTTGAAGGAAATATATAGATATAAATGTTGATGGCAAATTTTTTTCCTGTTTCCCAAGGAATACTTTCATAAATGAATCTCAATTTTTAACTTTTATTAACTGATTAAAGCACAGATAAATAAATTAATATAATAAATCCAGAGATTTCTATGTAATTTTTTAATTTTCCATTGAACGTGTTTTTAAAATTTTCTTTTGAGAGAGCAACATAATTAAAAAACTACTGTAACATGACCTAGACACATGAACATCTTAAAGTAGTATCAACAAGCTTCAAAATATTAATTATATTTTTATACATTTGTAAAATCAATAATGCAAAGAACGAACAAATAATACAAAGACAAATGCCGTCTAACTTCTAGTAGAAGGAATTTTAACTTATCTGATATTATTTACGTAAGATTATGGTGTGGAATGGTTGTTGTGCCATAAATGCATGATTTTGTTGGTGCAATACTTGAAAGGTATTTTGCATTTTATGAGGTACACAATACCACAAAAATATATGAAAACACATTACGCAAGTAATTAATAAATAATGTAATAGTTATTGCTTTTAAGTGTTTAACACACTACAGATCTTAAAAATAGACTTGCAATTTTCAAATTTTGTAGAAGCATTTTACGACATTACACCTGAGATTGAAAGAAATGTGTTCCTTGAATCCCAAGATTCAAAGGGCTTATGATATAGACTGCAATACAGACAGTGCTTTCCTCAGAAAACCTTTCATCGTTTAAAAGAAGCACAATTTTGCTAACAAAGCTCGAGACAGGGGTCTGTTAGCGGCGCTTGAGTGAAAATCATTATTTGCGGCCGTCTTTCCTAATTTACGCGTGTTGCTCTGTCACTAAAATTTCCTCAGCGATAACTTCTCTCTTGACCTCGTGCTTATCTCATTTGGCGATGCTCTTATAACTAACTACAAGGCCATCTGCTGAAGATACGCTCAGGATTCACTATCTCCCGCCTATTGTGGGAGGGTGCAGCAATACGCAGTCTTTATTATCTCTTTTTCCAATTTTTACTTTCTCGTATGCGTTGCAGAGAAAGTACAGTAATTGTCAAAAAAATTCCAACTCGAGGTTCTGATGAATTTCCATATTTCAGATCTCCTTGAATTCGAAAAACACCTTTTTTAAAAATGTGTGACTATCTGTGACAAAGATTACGCAGAAACGCTTTGAGCTAGACGATTGAAATTTGGTATATGGTCTTTACTCCAAATCTGCAGATTTTTGTCAAATTTTGAGCAAATTCCGTTCAAAGGAAGTCTGTTTGCCCAGCTGTTCGAATACAACTACAAAACGAAGAGATCTAGATGGATAAAATTTGGTATATATATTTAACATCTATAGTGTAAGCACTCATCAAATTTTGAGTCAAATTCAACAAAGAGTTGATTGTCTGTCGGTCTGTACGTTCAGAAACATGTAAACGCTATAATTGGAAAACGCTATGACTTAAATATATGAAATTTGGTATGGAAATTTATGCCTACAAGTGCAGCTTTGTGTTTCGAGATTTTGGTGAATTTTCACGTTTTAAACCTCCTTGTGTCTGAAAAGATAAATTATTGGAGTTATGCCTATCAGTGAGCTAGATATCTTCAGACTTCTTTGTCAAATTTCAAACTAAATTTATTTACTGGAAGTTTTTCTATCTCGAAGAAAGAATTAAATTCCCATTGCAATTACTATCCTATGCTCTGTCATAAAATTTCTTTTTGTAATCCTGACCTACATTTAAAATTCTTACACTTCATTTTTGAGATACCCTGTATACAATTTTTGTGAGTTATTGCTGGAAGAATAGACTCATTTGACATAATGCATGACAAATAATCCGTGGTAATGTTCTTTTATAATACATCATGACATTAGAGTATTGCCAGTATCAGTACATGACATCAACACCTATTATGGTAAGGCGCTGTATAGTTAGTTGTCTTGCACCGTTTGCGTTTCAAAGTTTTTTAGTTTAATAGTACTTATAGATTACTACTAGTTACTATTTAGATTACTACATAGCAACGGAAATAATAAACGAATTTCAAAATTACACATTTATCATAAAAGTTTTTTATCTTTATTATTTTTCTTGAGAGCTATTTCTACATTTTGCATTTAATACAATTCATATACATACAGGATCAATGTTATTTGGCGTTTTGATTAATGTGAGTATTAACAACAGCCTTATGAATTAAATTAAGTCAACTGAATAAGAAATATAAGAGTAGAAACATCGGTTATTATGTAATTTTTAAGCGGTTATAATTCTAAAGTGTTTAGGTACAGTACAATTTATTTACGTTTTATTTTTACTGCTCAAATAATAAAAATACAACGAACGGCGAGTGAAGAAAGAATATGTTTATTATAAATCAACCACATGTTTGTTAGAAATTAAATAACTACAATCATTTGATATAAATTTTAATTCCAAAAGTGTTTTGCATTCTGTCAGCTAAATAGAACGTAGTTAAATTCATTCTTTTAGGAAAAAAAATCAAAAAATCAATGTGATAATTGAGAAGAAGGCAAAAAAAAAAAAGTGAGAACCCCCCCCCCTCTACAATCACACATTTTTATTTCCTTTAAAGTGTCAAATGAGCAATGGCTTAGAGAATAACAATAATAAAAAAATGGCATTCTGAATTTCAAGTTCTTAAGTAAATATAAAATATTAAAAAAAAAATAAAGAAAATTAGCTCAAATTTTTTTATTGAAAGAAACATTTAAAATATTACGTATAAAAAGTAATCTATAAAATTGAAAGCTTTTTGAGAATTCCTTTTTTTACATGTTAGATATCTAGTATCAAGATATTATTTCTTCGAATAAAATGATGTCAATGCTTCTGAAACTATAGAAGACTGTATTTGAAAGGATAAAGTTTTGTAACAAAATAAATAAATTTGAAAATGTGGTTTCTCATTGTCAAAAAGGCATAATGTTGCTAAATGTTTGAAGAATACTATCCACAAAATACCGAATTTTTTTATGTATTTTCTCAATTCAGTTCCATCTCTGAATGCTGAATACTTTACACTGTCTATTTTATTCAGTGTCGTACGCTTTCTTTAACTTGCTTTCATTAAAAAAATTTATTTTTAGTGATTAATCAGCTGGATCAAAGTTGTGATATTAAATATTTAAAATGTGCGTTGTGATTTTTATCACGTATTTTTTTCATTTATCCAACTTTTACGTACCATTTTAGAATATTTACTTATTTCTAAAAATATTTGCAAGTAAAATCAGTTAAATGAATTAGAAATGGCATTAACATTTTTGTACTCAATACAACCGTGGTTAATTAGCTTGTAAATTGTTAATTCAGATTAGAGATAAACACTTTAACATTATTTTTATTTTAGAACAAAATTTTTACCTTCATAAAAAGATTTTTTTATTATCCTTTAATTAAAAAAATCGTTAATTTGCTTCCTAAAGTAAGGTTGAAAAGATTTTTTTTGTGAAAATATTTATCATTTAATTATATTTTTGTTGAAATTGCGTCAAGTTCATTCAGATTATGTCGGTAATAATAACAGTCATGATAAAGAAACACTATTATTTTTGTTCCTAAAGTTGGAAGATATATTTTAATAGATTTTGAGGTAGTTTTTAAATCAATCCTATAAACAACACATACTCCCTTGGAAATGCATTGATATGAGACCCTATCTAGATTTCATATATAAAAATATTACATAATTTAGAATAAGAAAATAAAATTCCGAATAAGTGTGCTGTATTATTAAGTATTTTTAAATTGTTGAAATCCATTACTTCAATTAAAGTTTATAAATTTATTGAAATTGAAAAGTAACTACTGACTCACTATACATTTTCTAAATAAGCCAATTTCATTTCTTAATATAGTATATTATGGTAAAGTACATTCATTACAGGTCGCAAATTCAAAACATTTGATTGCAATTACGTTATAAATTTATGTTAATTCACCAGCTTTCTGTTTTAGATCGATGGTACAATGCACTTAATGCAATTTCAAACCTACATGTGTATGATAAAAACTTCAACTTGCAATTCTTTGATTTGATGCAAATTATTTGAATTGTCCCTTTGTATAATAATAACCTCGACTTACTCTATTCTCCTGCTTATTTACTTGCTAGAAATAATATAAATAATTTCTGTGTAAAATAAATGCTGCCTCAGCTTACACAAACTCGCGGCTCTTTATTTTGTCACCTTTAGAATATGAAGCGAAGTGAAAATTCAAAATTCAAAAAGAAAATCAGTCCATTGTTTTTTAAAAATGTGCTAGAAATTGATTTAACCGCTCATATAATGGAAGAAATTGTTGATATTGTAATGAAAGATAGTAAAAATGATGTCACTAAGCAGCTGAATTTGAGTTGCAAATAACCGTCAGGTCGTGAAGATGTGTAAGAAAACGATTATTACAAAAACCGAAATCTCGAAGCTTGGCAGAAAGTCTTAGGTGAATTGAAAAAGGAATTTCAATTGTTTTAGACAATAGATTCTAATCAGGAATGTATGCTATTTTTGAGGCTAGCTCTAAAAGTTTTATTTAACTTATGTGAAAAAAGTCATTTAGTTGCCAAAAAGAGTTGTTATATTTTATTAAACCTTTGATATTATAAAATTTCTGCTTGTGCATCGCGTTTACATTTATTCCTATACTTTTACCTTAATTTTTTTATCGGTATATATAAATACATTTTTTATAACAAACTTTTTTTCCTAACAGATGTTAGGAAACTAATTAAAACTTGTTTCTATAAGGACAGTTTTTTCAAACTCCAATGAACCTTAAAAAAGGTCAAGTGTAGAGAACAAAAGAAATTAATTATCGAGAATTGTGTATTACACAAATATAATCAATTACTTTTATGCAAAATCTCCTAAGGCATTTATCATATCAGCGGTCCAATTTTCTTATTCCCTTGTCAAAGGCCATTGCCACAAGCGATGTGAGGTGTTTCGTTAAACCTATCGTTTATTTGGAAGTTTTTAAAATTTTAATTTAAAGAAAAAGTACTTTTTTAAAGAAAAGCTAATCTTTTAAAGTAAAAGCTAATCTTTTAAAGTAAAAGCTAATCTTTTGAAGTAAAGAAAAAGTAATCTTTTAAAGCGCTAATTTTGGTAGAATGGGCAGCCAAATTGTTACTCTGGAATTCAGCTTCCACCATTTCTTTCGAATGACTTGTTCAACTTGTTCACCAAGATTTTCTATAGCGACAGTCTTATGCCTTTGTTTCCGTTCATGGAGAACGTGGCTTAGAGCCGAGTGATTTTCATTTTTTCCTTGAATTGAAAAAGTCAATAGGATGTCCAAATAAATATTCCAGTCTAACAAGAAATTTCAAAGGAATTTTAAGGCCTATTTTTCATCTCTGGTGGCAATGTTTCTCGATGAGGGAATAGGACAACTAATTCACGGATATGATAATTATATGAATCTTCTCGGCGGATTGTACATGAATTTTGATAATAAATTCTATTTATTCTCTACTATGGTCTATCCAACCCTCCCCCCCCCCTAAAAAAACCCATTTTCATATTGACGTGTAAAATTAGAACAGGTCTATTTTCAGTGAATTTGCCTTTCTTAATTTTCTTGGGTTCTGTGTATCGCATGTTTCCGTTGTCTTATTGAATTAAACATTATTATTAGGATGATAGCTAAATAGATTTATTTTGCTTTTTATAGAAGTAGATTATAAAAATGATTTTTTTGTTGTTGTAGAAACTTCCTTTAATGGCTGGATATTGTTTTCTGTTTCTTTCCCAAAATTTCCACAAATACATAAATCTTGAAATAAAAGAATGACTATTTTTCATTGCCTGAATTTATAATTCAGAATATGAATCCCAGCGACCGGGCAATTTATCACGAAAAAGAGCCACTCAGCCAAGCCTTAAATCTGGTGTTTTGAAATAAAAAAAACAAGGGAAAAGAAGGGCTTTTAAAATTCCGATGGTTTATTGCACCTATACAAACATTTTCATAGAGGCTCAATGAATGATTTATGCGCCAACTTTTCAACAAAATATTTCTTTGGAAGGTTTTTTTTTGAAGACGCATACATAGTAAATGAACAGCCCCTTGTGTGTGTTCCTTTTGGTTTTCCTGAAGTTTCTGTTCTTGTATTGATGCATCAGTAGAAAAAGGAAAAATGCGTGTAGTGTTTTTCCCGAAAGAACGTTCTGAAATTCTTGGAATTTCTGATTTTCTTCATCTATTTTAATAGTATTACCTTTTTCAATAAAAATTTCTGATTTTTTTCCTCTATTTTAATAGTATTACCTTTTTCAATAAAAATTTATATACTTAATATAAAACTGAAAAATGTAAGGTCAAAAATATATTTTTCGATCTCAGGTATGTCTAAAATGTGAAGATTCCTCAAAATCTCGAGTTTGATGTTTGCAATATTTTATCTATAATTCGAATACTCGAAAGTAAACCAAAACCACAAACTGGCTACTCCAACCCACCGGAAGGCACACGGAAAAATTTGAATGGAGGGACCACTGCAACAGCAATACTGGCGGGAGCTATGCTGAGTTCTAAATGTCATCACCGGCCGCGGTACAACCCTTCCCTTGGGAAGTACGTTTCGTCATCAATGAGAGGAGCCTGACCCTACTTTTTGTACCCCCACTAGAGTGGCGAGAACCAATCACCATGCCGGAAGCTTCTCATCTTCAATTACGGGGTGCCCCCAGTGGGACTACGCGAAAGAAAAAATTAAGAAAACAATGAAAAAAAATACAAGGTAAGTTGTAAATCATGAGGATATTACAGGCAAAAGTTTAAACAATAAAGTCAAGGAAAGTAATTTATGTAAAAGGGAGAAAACAAATAAAAGCAAAAAAAAAAGTTAGAAAAATGAGTGTTTTTGATTTTTTTTTTTTTTTTTTGAAAATGATGGTCTGTGCCATTTTCCTATTTTTATGTTATTCAACATAAAATCCAGTTTTGCAATAAACCGATTCGAAATTCCTTATATATATATATATGGATTACAGATCGATAAATCTGACGTAGGAGTAAATGTCTTCTCATTGATGTGCTGCCGAAATTTGGTGAAGAAGTTAATTAAGATAATGTTAATTAAGTTAATTCTTAGATGTTGCCCTTATTACCTGAGCACATAATATTGTTACGAACCTGTGATGCGGCTTCCCAGAATAGCTGGTTCCATAGGAGGTCCCAGAGCTTGGCGAAGAATTTGGCGACTTTGGCGCCAAAATAGATTATACCCGAAACATCGAGAATTTTCCTGATCCGTCCAGTAGGAACCGAGATACGCCTCGAACGCTCCTGATTGGTTGAGAGGCTTCTAACCCCGCCTCCTGAGACCTATAAAAGGAGGCGGCCGTAGCGGCTAGGGCAGAGTAGTCGAAAGCGACGGTGAAGAACTGGTTTTCCAGGGATAAGCGGAGCAGCGACGGAGTCAAGCTAGTGCTGAACTAAGCTGTGCGCTACTGTCTGCAGTAGAGAGTCTTGTTATATGCTGCTGTGTATGCTGTTGTTGCTGCACGTCTCGGCTGAAGATAATCATCTTCTGTGCTGTATATAGTTGTCGTCTTTGTGCTGTCCTGTGTGTCTTCGTGTAAATAAACGTCGTTGTTTTATTTTCTACTGCCGCCTGGTGATTGAGCGTTCTTCACATCATATAACTTCCACTATCCAAACGAACCCCGGAAATTTCGTAACAATATAATGGGACGTTAATATGAATAAGCTAAATAATTAATTTTATTATGTAAAGTTATGCACAAATTCCAATATTCTTTTGTATGAGATAGAGAATATTCCATTATTGCGAAATCTATGTATTACTGAGAACTATAGCTCGCCAAGTGTTTTTGAAAAATTCGCTCAGTCCATATTTTAATTCCAAAAAAAGTAACAGAGAAAAATACTGTTGAAAATGATGGGGTATGGATTCTTTATTCCTGTTTTATACGAATTAAAATATAAATTTATTTATGATGGAAGTTCAAACCAATTTTACAGTATCGCTTACTTTGCTTTAGTATCGCTTATTTTTAATGATGAAATTAAGGTTTCGCTATGTTCACTTAAATTTTTATACCTATTGAAACTATGAAATTTTTTACTCAAAAACATTTGAATACAACTCAATGAAATTTTTTACTCAAAAACATTTGAATACAACTCAATGAAATTTTTTACTCAAAAACATTTGAATACAACTCAATGAAATTTTTTACTCAAAAACATTTGAATACAACTCAATGAAATCTTTTACTCAAAAACATTTGAATACAACTCAATGAAATCTTTTACTCAAAAACATTTGAATACAACTCAATGAAATCTTTTACTCAAAAACATTTGAATACAACTCAATGAAATTTTTTACTCAAAAACATTTGAATACAACTCAATGAAATTTGTCTTCAGAATCTTTTAAACTAAATGTTCATAAACTAAAGACTTTAATATCTTCAAAATCTTTTAAAAAATGTTCTGAAATTAATTAGCTATTTGTAAGTTCTCCGTGCAATTTAAATTTTTAAAATGACATTTTTTACTTCATTTTCCATTATATTATAACTTAAAATATTATTTCAAATGACACGATTATCTCGGTTTCATAATTTTCAGGGAATAATTTTGATGACGGGTATAAAGTTTTATTACAATTTATTTTAAACTGAAATTGAATATTAGCTGCCTTAACAAGTCTGGGATATAAAACAGATTTATATATTGAAATTATCTTCATTATATAAAAGGGATCAGTATTATCAGTTTCATATAATCATCTCTAAAATTAATTAGCATTTCTTTCTTTCGAATCTTTGCTAGAATTCTTTTACGAAAAACCTAGAAAATTAATATTTTCTGCATAGTTTTTGCTCAAATTTGATATTGTAATTTCTCAATATGTTCTGCAGTTCTTGAAGTGGAGAATAAATAATCTTTCATTTAGAAGTATTTTATACTTGTTTTTGTGCTTCACAATAAGAAAAAGAAAAAGGAAAATCACGTGTTATTTATCAGTAGAACCCAATATTTAATGAATGGATAAAATACAGCTTATTTTTTAAGTTCAGGAACTAGGTAATATGTTTCTTAAGTTATCAAAATTTTTTAAGTAAATCATTGGATATACTACTAAATTAGAAGAATTTTACTTCATACCACTTTTTAGTTAAAAAAGAATTTTTTCCCCAATTTTTAAAAAATTCTACCATTTAAATGGTATATTTTGGTTTCATAGATGTTTTTTTTCATGTAAATATTCAAAAACAATTATTTTCGAAAATTTTTCAAAAAATTTATCTTGAACTTAGTCACATAGCTTAATTTTTCGACATTTTTTAGATAGAGAATATTAATAACTATCGATTATTGGCTTTGAAACTGATTGCCAATTCATCATAACAAAATGACTCATTTAATTATGACAAAAAAAAAACAACCAGTGATACGAGAAGGTTCAAGGTCTTCTTTTATATTGAAAGCTGATTAATATAAGCGTTCACTCGATCATCTAAATGCGCAGCAAGTTGAAGTGGCATTCACAAAGCTTGACAAACAACTGCGGTTGTAATAAATTAAACAGTTAAAAATTCAAAGTTGAACAAAATAAATAAAATTTTCTTTACGACTCTAAATAGCTTTGACGCAACGCGTTTTGTTTACAACTTTTGACTTGTTAAAAACCCAGTGCCTGTTTTAAAACTAAAGAAAAATTTTTTCACCAAGAAAGAAAGAGGGTGTATTGTTGAATTTGAAGAAATCCAGATTAAACCACAAAATGAAAATAAAGAACTTACTATGAAAGTGGACACACCCAATAGGGTCATACTTTGATCTATGCTGAATCCAGTAATAAATTATTGTTCTTATCTCATATTTTTTTGTGAAAAAATTGATACTGCATAGACCACAGAGAAGGAGACGTAGATAATATATTTTTTCTTGCAAAATGACTCAAATATTCTGGAAAAAAAAAACGATTGAGAAATTAAGCTTTATTTCTAGCTGTTATATTTGAAACTTTGTAATGACTTTTCAAAATTTTTTAATTTTTTTTTCTTATAAAAGTTTTAAGACATCTATTATTTGAACTGTCTTTGCATCTCTCGACGTTTCAACATTTTAAATTAATTCGTTATGGATTTTAAAGATACAATAATATATTATATAAAATTATCAATGAATTAAAAATAAAAAAAAATTAAATTAAATTAAATAAAAAATATAATAATAAAAATAAATAAAATTAAAATTCTGCAATATATTAAAAAGCTTTTAATTTTTTAACGCATTGAATTATATGGAATATTAAGCATTTTAATTAAAATTTTAAAACAATACATTTTCAATGGATATTTATTATTTCAGACGAATTCATAACACAGTGAAATTTGATTAATTCGAACATTTTTAATTCATTTTATTTTTAGATTAATTTTTAAATTATTTCGGTTCATTTTTAGATTAATTTTTTTATTCGATTAATTTTTAGACACGCTTTTTCTTAATAAGAATATTAGAATAAATCGAAGTTTTTGACCATTATATGTATTTGTTTATTTGTAATATAAGAAATAATTAAAATTTCTTTTCTGGCAGGGAAACTGCATTTGCTGCAATTTATTTCCATATTAATTATTTAAATTAATAGTATTTTTTGAAGAAAAATAAAAGTTTACAACAATTTGATTAGAAAATTAATTTGAGCAAAACTAGTAAAACAAAACTAGAGAATCCAAATGATAAGGAGGTGTCAACGTGTTTGTTTTGAAGTTGTCTGAAATGTCTAAGAAACATTTCCTGCATGTTATAAACGTGTTTATGTCGCTACAATTATTGCATAATGTATTCTCCCGTTTTGAGGCGCGCCGTCTTTGATCTTCTATGTGTGGCACTCGCACGTTGCCGTCTCTATTTGGGTCTGCATGCAAATCAGCGTCGGATTTACAACCGGAAGACACCTCTGTCTGGTTCTTTTCGGAAGAAACTAAACCTTGAGTGACCCAGACCTAATTTTGAAATGCGTGATGAGCGAGCCAACGCAGCGGCCATCTTGATCCGACCCACGGTGCAGGGAAAACAGTGTTTTCGATGAATTTGGTGCTGAAACCACCTCTTCCCCTGATGCCTGGTGAAAGTTATTTGTAATTTGTTGTTTCATTTCTGTCGAGATGATTTTTTTTTTTTTACAGTCGCTCTTTTTTACTTTATCGTGTACGTAGTATAGAGAAAATATAATAATCGTCAAAAAATTTGAACTCGAGATTTTGTCGATTTGTTTTAGACCTCTCTGCGTTCGAAAAACACATTTTCGGAAAATGTCCGTCTGTCTTCTCTGTGTAAAAATTAACTCAAAATCGCTTTCAGTTAGACATTTCAAAGTTAGAGTTCAGTTAGACATGTTTTTGATCTTTACACTAAATTTGTAGATTTCTATCAAATTTTCAGTAAAATTTGTTCAGAAGAAGTCCATCTGTCCGGCTGTTCGAATACACGATAATTACAAAATGAAGAGAGCTACATAGATAATATCCTATATACAGATTTACCATCTATATTATTAGACGTCTGTCTAATTTTTAGTGAAATCCAACTATGGGTTCACCGTCTGCCAATCTGTTTTTTTCAGAAACGTGATAGTTCGAAGTTGTAATGACTTAAATATAACACATTTGATGTGAGATTTTGCGATTACAAGTGCAGTTTTGTGTCAAACCTTTGTGTTAATCGGTTGAGAAACACGTGTCTAAAACGGAAATTTCGTTTTTGGACGCTATTAACAGTATGTCAGACATTAATCACCAAATACTGCCAAGGCCGACACCATAATTTTAGCAAAAATACCAAAATCACGCCAAAAGTTAATATTTCGTAACTTTTGTACGCCAATGCCATGTAAGACATTCTTTGGCATGGCAAGTTCATTCGAGGGTAGGTGAGAAATTTTTGAGGAGACCAAATCCGCTGCTTTCAAAACAATAATGGAAATTTTTTCTAATGAGTTTGTTTTCTTTACAGAAAACTCCTATTAAGTTGATAATTTGTAAGTTTATTTCTTACAGGGACCAGATTTTTTAAAATTTTATATTTTAGTATTTAAATTATTGAATGAAGCTAATTGAAAAAAGAGGCCAAATTTACTATTAAATTTATGAAAGTTATACGTGGCGTAAGCTGTTGATGCTAAGTAATTGCTGTTAATTAATACAGGAAGTTAATAACACAGTAAATATTATTCAGAATGCAGATTCGAAGCTGTCGATTAGATGAATTTGCATTTAAATGCTTATTTTAGATGTCGAACCGCAGATGTCCTTCAGATTCATGCAATAGAAACATTTATAATTAATTTACGAAACTTAGAGTAAAAATATTATTTATTATACTTCCTGGAAATTTCAATACAATCTAATTAACATTATATCAGTGAGAGGATACTCAAGTTTTTGTTTATTTATTGAGTTGTTTTTAAATTAAAAATCTCAACCTTTAGTTGAATTCAGAATGAAAGAAAACAATTATTTTCTATTTCATTTTAAAAGCAACATGGATTTTTGGCAAACAAATATCAGGGAATATAACAAAATATTTGACTGTATAGAACAAATCGTATGCAAAAGTATTACAATTGTAATCGTATTGAAAAGAATTACGATTTATTTTTAACATAATATTGCTTATGGAACATTGCGACATGCATAACGAAAAAATTGCACTCGTTAACACTTTTGAAAGCAGATTTTGGATCTATATCTACCAAAATTGATTATTATTTCTTTAATTATTTTAATTAATTGTTGTAGTAGTTGCTCATAATAAAAGAAATTTTTCCAAAATTTGGAATTTTAAAATTTGATTGATTTTTTTATATAAAATGAATAATTTTTAAAAATATTTCCTCAAGAATTTCGAAGTATATTAGTGCACAAAACAATTGTACATCATTTACAAATTAAAAAAAAAATTCGATTATAAGAATTGTATTTCCGTTCAGTAAATTCCACAAATTTTAATAAATTTTTGCAAAAATGCTAAGCCTTTTTTTACAAAAATAATTTTTTATTGTTTTAGTAACTCAGCTAATGAAAATCCAAGTTGCGATGGTTGGTCTTATACAAGCACTTGTATGCCAGTTATTGCTTTTATATAAGAGCAAATTTTAAAAATAAAATTATAACATCCGAATAAAAACTAAAACATAATCATAAACTGATATTTCAAATTGCGTTCGTTTCTACAAAACAGCCTTTTTATCTAGAAATAATCAAAATATTTGATTCAGTAACAAAAAGCTTATATTTGTTTCCGAAAAGAATTACGATTTGTTTTTATTTTCAATGTCAAACGCATTCTCAAATTCAACACCCACTCTTTCAGAGTTTCCATTTGAGTTTTAAAGGAGAAAACAGAATGTTTCGAAATTTCAAAAGGAACTGAAGCTATAAAATTCTAAAAGCAGCGATATAGAATTTAAATTAGTCGCGCACTATAGAGAATTGAAGATTTCGTCACAGGTAATTCTGAAAGTTCTGTTATTATTTTTGAAACCTTTGTAATTCTTCAGAAGTGCAATACTTTTGCCGACATTGTCATTGAATAGTCTTTTTTTCATAATATAATAGAAACCAAACATAATTATTGACAAAACCAAATAACATTTTGATTGCTTTCATTAAAATTTCCATTCAAATCCTTAATAATATAGTTTATAATAATGCAATTATATATTTGATTATTAGATGATGTAAAATGAAGTTTATAATAGTTTGTAATTTTCTTTATTATAGCAATTACCTTATGGGAATTTTAGTAATAAGATATATTTTACAAATTTAATCGATATCTTTTGAAAGATCTTAAGATTTATTAATTTTTAATAAAGATAAAAGTTGATTGAAATAAATAGTTTAAATAATCATGCTGGATCTGTTATGATTTTATCAACCATTTTAAGTATTAAAAAGCTGAAGTTGTAGGGATGAAATGCAACGTTTTCAATGCTGAAATTGTTGATATGATTATAGTAATTTTCATCTTTGCTTCTTTAATAGCAGAGATAATTTTTAATTTGCCTACATTATTAGATACATAAATAAGCTTAGCTCATATGGCCATTAGGATTAACTGTTTAATAAGATAATATAAATCATTAATTTTAACCTTTCACATGCCTAATTTTTTTGTGAATAAGATCTTAATGCTATATTTGAAGTGCTATAATTTATATTTATATTGTGGTGAAAGCTTATAAGTCAGTTAACAGCTATGCTACACGAGCAATTGCTTTTGTATTGTGGTCATGTTACATGGCTGCAAACCACAAGGTCCCAGGTTCTATCCTCGCTCAATTCAAACCTCAACAATATAAAGGATTGAATCTTTCATATATTAAATCAGTTGTTGAAAGTTACACGCAGTCTGCGAGGAAGTAAAAATATACTTAATCAAGTAGATATTTTCTAAAAATGAAATATGACTCTAAATTATAGAAACGGTGTTTAATTACCTAAAAATTGGAGGCATGAGTCTTCTTATTTATTTTTTAGCCATCTTTGACGCCATTTTTACCTGGCGCACTAGAAATATTGGTTATGTTTAATTTGGATGAAATCTTTTTTATATAACGATGACTTTAAATTTCTTAACAAAGAAGCTTTCCGCAACAAATTGTAATAGACTTTAAACTCTTTTTTTTGACACAGTGATATTAAAAATATAACTATCAAGATAATTCATCTTTTAATTGTGCATTGTCTTTCTTGGTACTTGGACACTACTTCATATTTCGCATACTAATTGCGCAGATAAAGACATTCTATAAACGTTGTTATTTTTTTTCTTGATTAGCTCTCAAAAATGAAAAAAAAAATTATATGGCATCCATGATTAAATATATCAGGAAACAATGTAAACGACTTGAATTTGATTTCAATTGCAAAATCTATTGTTAAAAATTAGTCATAAATTTGTTAGGGTTAGGGGGTTTCAGAAGGGTATGATTAAAAGGTCAATATTTTGAGCTTTAAAACTATATTTATGTAAAAGAAAAAAAAATTGTAGAAATATTTTCTGAATTAGTTGCAAACATCTAAGATCTCGTTTATTAATTAATTAATTAAAATTCTAATTAAAATATTTTTAAAATATCGCTCAAAAGTTGACAAATTCATATAATTAAAAAGACAATATTTTGAGCTTAAAACTATATTTATGTAATATAAAAATATTTTATTTTGTAGAAATAGTTTTTGAATTAGTTGCAAAAACCTAAGATCTCTCTTATTACTAAATTTGTTAAAGTTATGGTTAAAATTAAAAACATATCTTTCTGAGACACAGACATTTTCCTTAGAGAGACATTTTTATAGAGACACAGGCGTTTTCCTTAGAGAGGCATTTTTTAAAGAGACAGATATTTTCCTTAAGAGTCATTTTTTAAAGAGACACATATATTTTCCTTAGAGAGACGTTTTTAGAGTAACACAGATGTTTTTCTTTGACAGATATTTTTTAGAGAGGCACATACATTTTCCTAAGATAGGTATTTTTAGAGAAACACAGACATTTTCCTTAGAGATATATTTTTTTAGAGAAATGCATGCATTTTTAGAGACATATTTTTTATAGATACAAACATTTTCCTTAGGGAGATATTTTTTTAGAAAGACACATATATTTTCCTTACAGAGACATTTATCAGAGAGACAGACATTTTCCTTAGAGAGACATTTTTAGAGTAACACAGACATTTTCCTTAGAAATATATTTTTTAGAGAGGCACAGGCATTTTCCTTAGATAGACATGTTTTAGAGAGGTGTAGACATTTTCCTTAGAGAGACATTTTTTTAAGAAACACATACATTTTTATTTATTATAAGGAGAGGTACCTTTTCATTATTGACAAAAGGGGATTGATGTTGTAACATCAATAATCCAGCATATATATTAGAAAAGTGAATACCATAAGTGAATTTGATAATCTCACTTATTTTTCTGTTATCTGTTTATTATTTCTTTGGCTTGTGTCTATTTTTAAAGCACAAGCCAGTGCACGTAAGCTCTTCCAACTGGGCCTCGGAAAGAAGATTTCAACTGCCATTTAAAGATCAGTGGCATTGAACAGAAAGAAGATTTGAAAATCTGTTTACGGAACTGTCAGCCTGACAGCGCGGTTGGGATGGACATTGAACCATACGTTTTCGGATATGTTCCAGAATAATAAGTCCATATGCCGGAAATGCTAAATATACATCCGAAATAGAATGCATTTTTTTTCCGGAATGAGATCATCATCTGTGTGAAATCTTAGTAAACAAGAAAAATGTGATGCAAATGAGATTGGAAGTTGGTGAGAATTATTTTATGATGAGATCAGTGAAAAAATGAGGTGCCTTCGGTTTCCATGACGATAATTGTATAAAATCATGATATCGATTCCAGTTCGTGTAGTAAACAGATGGTAATAAGGGGTCTGGTATAATTAAATGTAGTGAATGAAAAGTTCTAAGTACAGATCGTGAAAAATAATTGCAAACATGTTTTATAATGAAATAATCTGTTCAAGCACGATCTTCACGAATTCCAGAATTGTTCACTCACCAAGGAGCTGCGTGGTATTGATTTTTATAGGTATTTTATTTAATTTTCAGATATAAAATAAATAAATAGATAATTCTATAAATTTTAATTGTGATTATTTACAAATAACGTAGCAGTGATTCACTTCTTAAAGTTTCAGAGTTGCAATACATACTATAATTTCAAAAACTAATTTTCCGATTTTTAGAGAATTTTTCGAAATTTTGCCATTGAAATTCGAATATAATATAAATAAAAAATCATAATTTTCTTTTTTACCCTATCTTAAAGCAATTTGGTTGTGAGTCCCCATAATCGTTGCTAGTTAAAAAAAAATCTTCTGAAATGTTTGGAAAAACTAGTAATTATTATTCTGAAACTGAGAAAAAAAATTTCAAATAAAGTATACTAGGAAAATTCAAAAAAAAAATGTCACATTTCTACTTAGTGATTAGTGATTTCGTGGTGACATTAATTGCTTTTATAAGAACTGTTTATTATATCTTAAAAAATTTGACAAGAATAATTGTTGTGATTTTTTAAAAATCGGACTTATTTGAAAATCTTGAACAGTAAAAAAAAATAATAATACGTTTTTTACTTACAAACTTTAAGCTTGCTATTAAAATTTAATGAGAAAAATAGACCTAAAATTTTCTTTATACCACATTGGAGATCTATTATTTCATCATTCATCAAATATATAAAAAAATTTTGTTCCAGAAGTTACTGCAGTTTTTATATATTTTTTAACGCATTATTGATTTTACCATGTAACAAAAATGCGGACAAATTAAAATTATCTTCCACATTTTATGCCAATATTTGGCTAGTAAATTAAAGTCTAAAATATTTAATTTACTACCTTTAAATATTAGGAAGAACTGGTTATAGAATTTAAAGTTATCTCAAGAGAATAACTATACTCATGAAAAATATTTTAGAGGTGAGCGAAACGTTTTAATGAAAACTGCTAATTTAATAATGTAAATGGCTTCCTGGGTTAGAAAACAAAGAATTAAATTTTCTTAAAGTACGTCTAATTTTTTGCGAAGATGTTTTGTCTTTCTTTAATAGTCCCAAAACGTTATTTTTTTAAAATCCCAAATAGCATGCTTTTCTTCAGTAAGTAAGAAAAAAAGCAATGCTGAAAAATAATTTAAAATTAAACATCAAATGTATTTTTTTCTTATAAATAATTTATTCATTAATTAAAAGCATAATTTTATAAAAAAAAATGATTTTTTTCTGAAATTTCTGCTTAAAAAACTTCTGTTTATTGAACATTTGATATTAGTGTAAAGATGTCGCATTTATTAGCTGTATTTGTTGTATATCCATTTTCTTTATAATAAAAATGAAAAGAAATTAAAGGAAAAATTTAATCATCGTTTTATTAATTCTTTAGCAGAAGATCAAATCAAAACTATACGATGAAACCAATTAAAAATGGAAATGAATATTCCCAGTAATTATTCTTAAAAGTTATATCCGAGACTGGCAAAATGATATTAAATTCTTTTTTTTGTGTGCGCTTTTCACTCAGAAAATGCAAAAGGAAATATTAAATAAAATTAAAGGATGCCGTGGCTTCAAATTTAAATTAAATGACTTTTGACAAATTCGAAAATAGAGAAAATTTAAATTATTTTATTGATGTAGGAAAAACTGCTGAGTTTTCATCCACATTGAGTGTAAGATAGTTTTTTTTTCTTTATCTCCCTTAATAACTAAAAAACGGTATCGAAAATTGCGAGTTATTTCCATGCCAACGAAAATTATTATTTTTACTGACGTCAGCAATATTTAATCCTCACAAAGAAGGATATAAGAAATATTAGAGATGTCCTTTTGCGTGCTTTGGATTAAATAAAATTAGAAAAACCAATCTAACTAGGTCAATAAAAATATTCAGTGGTAAATTTGGCTTATAGGAGAATAACAAGTTGGTGACAATATTTTTCTTAACATTTGACCTCTAAATTCTCCTGATGCATATGGCAGCTATTATAAGCATTCAAAATTATTGAAACAGAATTGGTGAGAAAATTTGAAGGGCGGAATACTGGAAGGATAGTTATTCAAAATTTTGAAGGCATTCACTAATTTTTTTATTATTTATTTTCAATGCAGGAGAATAGTTAACCAAATCAAATCAAATAAAACTGCATTCATAATCTATATCTATACTTATAATAAAGCTCAATGTGTGTGTGTGTGTGTTGGCGCTCTACAGGCTAGACCGTTTGACATACAGCTACCAAATTTCGTACATGTATACCTTGGAGGTTGGGAATGTGCACCTGGGGTTTCTTTTTTCGAATTTTTAATTAGAATTTTAATTATTAATTAAAAACTAACTTTCCCGCCAAAAAAATCTTCCATTTTCCCCACCGCCAACTTTTCCGCCAAAAAAATCTTCCATTATCCCCAGCGCCAAACGAGAAAGGCTTCAGTTTTTTTTTTCTCCCAACAGTAATGAGGCTAGGGTTAAAATTTTTCGGCGGATTATTTCAATCGGTTCTGTTTATTTTCTTAATGTTTGATGCATTTAAAATTAAACATTGTTAATGAATCAATCTTTCAGATTCATTCTGAAGTACTTTTGAATTAAAATAAAACAGAATAAAGGAAATTAAAAATTTCTAATCCGCATAGCGTTACCCCAACTGGCGTAGAAAAAATCACGTATTTGCGTTACGTAACCGGCTAAGAAAATTCACGCATGCGCATTCTGTTCTGATTGTTGCCATGACAACGTTATCAATGGATGATTTAAATTATTTTTGGGTTAGTTGCATGCTTTTGTAAGTAAATTGTATTTATGTTAGTTATATATTTTTTGTATATGCTTATAGTTTTAAGTACATCGTTTTTTAAGTAGTTTTTTTAAAACCTGTTTTCAACCGTTTATTTTAAACGATTCGTTTTATTTTCTTAGTGTTTGATGCATTTAAATTTAAACATTGTTAATTAATCGATCTGCTCATAATGAATCTAAGAAAATTTTGTTGACCAACTCTTGAGATATTACATAAATTAAAAAAGATATTCTTTAGTGCCCATAAAGTTTAAACGCTTAGTGACTCTATTTTCAGTAATCAGATTATAAAAAAATGCTTTGTTTCAGTAAAAAATATTATTATATTAATTGAAGATAAATTCTTTCCACTTTAATTTAAAGCATAAATTCTACCGTTTTCAACCGTTTATTTTAAACGATTCGTTTTATTTTCTTAGTGTTTGATGCATTTAAATTTAAACATTGTTAATTAATCGATCTGCTCATAATGAATCTAAGAAAATTTTGTTGACCAACTCTTGAGATATTACATAAATTTAAAAAGATATTCTTTAGTGCCCATAAAGTTTAAAAGCTGAGCGACTCTATTTTCAGTAATCAGATTATAAAAAAATGCTCTGTTTCAGTAAAAAATATTATTATAGTAATTGAAGATAAATTCTTTACACTTTAATTTAAAGCATAAATTCTACGGGTGCTAACAGAAAATGAGAGAGATACATATTACGTTCTGACTGAAGGCCTTTATAATATTATGAATGAATTATATGATAATCAAAATTTGAAGTTTTAAAATATTTTGATAAAGAAGCTATTAAAGTAGAAATTGCATAAAATATTTAATTATTAAAATTTTAACGAACATTATGATTGGCGATCCGGTGGTCGCCAAAGGCGGCTAGTCAGATATAAACTTAACATGAAATTTCCAGATGTTTGAAGGACATCGAATTAAAAAGTCAATAAATACGTTTTATTATTTATAATAACTAGACTTAGCGTTTTATATATTTATAATAATTAGAGAAATCTGTTCGCCAACTGTTATTTCATATAAATCATCATGGTTTCTAATTTCATCTATTGATATGCCTAATATGTTTTATAAATTTTCAATATGATAGATAAAACTTACTTATTTTTATACTTTATATGCTTTATTTATCTTCAATATGATAAATAAGATATAATAGGTATAGAAATCGATAAAATAATTAATAAATGATAGTCACTCAAATCAAATCAAATCACATTCATCATCAGATATAGGTTTAGCAAGTAATTTTCAAATACTTCAAGGACATCGAATTAAATAATTAATAAATAAAAAGGATTTATATATTTATAATAATTAGGAAAACGAATCAATCTGAGAGTTCTGAATTCTAATTTTATCTATTTCTATACCTAATTTATTTTATCTACTACCTTCAATACGGGATGATAATCAACCAAATTAAATTACATTCATCATCAGATATAGGTTTAACATAAAATTTTCAGATGCTTGAAGGACATCGAATTAAATAATCAACAAACGAAAGCCATCTATATATTTATAGTAATTAGGAAAGCGAATGAATCGGATGATCCCGATTCTTTCAGATCATCTCTTACTACTGGGGAGATTTCGCCAATTTTTATTCCATATAAAAAATATATCTAATTTTGCTACCACTGATTGTCTATCTTTCAAATCTCCAATTTCCGAAAGAAATATCAAAAGCATTACTAGATTTCACTAATTTCTTTTTTATTTGAAATCAGATGGCTTCCAGATATGTCAGCAATGGTCGCCTTCTGCTTGAAATACAGGAAGAGATATCGTATCCTAAAACAATGATACAGACCCCTGCTTCAATTGATTAATTTTTCACATTTTATTCGTAAATTAATTTCATTACTTTGCGTTCACAGTCAACCAATAGGAATACCCTATGTTTATTATACAAATATAAATAAAAATAATACTTTCACTTGATGTGATAAGACATAATTTATCAAATTTAGTTGACTAAATGATTATATTTAATTTAGTATTCTAAATTAATTATAGTAATATGTTAAATAAATAGTTGGTCATCGAAGGCGGTAGTTATAACTAAAAAATATCAAGTCAAATAAGTTTGCTTGGATCCAAGCAATCTCCTTTAGACAGAGTGCGTGAAAGAAAAATTAAATAACTGAGTTAGATTTTACTCTAAAATTAAATTAAATTCATTCTAATAGTTCATTTACTTATCCACTCATTTAATAGTTCTTATCAGGTGTCGTCCTCGTCATCTGACGGCGGCTCAAAATTACGAGGTCCGTCCCAAAATAGTTTTGGCGTTTCTTTAAAACGGGACGTTAATATAACTAAACTAAACTTATTAGTTCTTATACTTGAAGCACATAAATTGGTATTTTTCGGATTAAAGTTAATCTTATTTGTTTATACCATCATACAAGCAATTACATTACCCAGATTTCGAACAAACAAAAACAAAACAAAACAAAGTATTTGTGCATGGAAATTCTGCGAATCTTTTAGAAGTTTGTTTCAAATGCTGTAATTATTTTACGATTCTCACAATAATTACAAGTTAATTGCTAATAATTGATTGCAGATTGTGCAAATAGTAGTACTAAGTGATGAAGATGTTCGGGGCTTAAAGCAGAAAGATAATTTATTTTGAAAGTGTTGTTCCAATCACAGGAGCTTCTGCGCCAATCTAATTAACTTTCAAAGTACACTAACGAACTATCCTTTTTGCTGTAATGCAATTTTAATTTTGGAATTTGCTGAAACATCTACAAAGTATTTGGTACGGATTTTCTTCTAATTATGCTAACACTTACTTGTGTGGAAATTTAATTAATTCTAATTATACACTATCGAACACAAACAAATACTTCTTTCATGGGAAGTCTTGTAGTAAATGCTGAAAACTTTAAAAGGCGTCTTTTATAATTCAAATCAACAGTCCAGTCATCCAACTAAACGAAATTTCTCAAAAGTTGCTTTGGAAACAAAGACTTCTGTAATTATATTATATATTAGTTTTAAGTGTAAACATAATTGGCATGTGATTTCCATTAAAAGCGTATTACTTTATGGAAGACTATAACGGGACAGATTATATTATAGCAATTTGGAACATAATTGTTTGTAATTTTGAGAATTGATTTACAAAAGGCATTTTCAGTAATAATATGCTGCCCTTCAGTTTGGAAGTGAGCTTGTGATATTTTGAGAATCCATTTAAATTGATTTACAAAAGGAGAAAGGCTATTTAAATTTGAACGAAAGATGCTTTTGTCGCGTTTGCCCTGTTTGGTCTGTTTTACAAAATCTTGTTAATCCAAATGAATTTGAACTTAATATAACTTGAATTATAAAGTCACCAAGTTCTTAGAACTTGTTCATAAAGTGTTGACATGCACTATATGAAAGCGTTAGGGATAAAGGATAGTTTCGGATAATTGTCTAAGTTCTGCCGAGGTGATTGATATTTTAGTTCTCAAGTTTACATAATTATATATGGCCATTAATTAACCGTTCTTCAATATCAAGTTCTTGATTTAATTTTTATCTGCAATACTTTCAAATCCTATCAATTATACGTTGTATTTTACTTTCTTATACATGAAGTAGATTAAAAAAAATTATTACAATCGACAAAAAAAATAATAAAAATGATAATAATATCGAGATTTTTATGAACCCTCATCCTACAGAACTCCTTGAGACTGTTAAAGTTATCTTTGAAATTTTTGTAGCTTTTCGGTGAACAATCGAACAAACTGCAAGAAGCTAGATGGATGAAATGTGGGATCATAATTATATAAAATTTGCTGATCTCTATCAATTTTTGGACGAATCATTTTTAGAAAAAGATTAAGTGTAAGTCTGCATGTGCTTAAAATAAATCAAAAAATCGATTTAGATTGATGAAATATGGTATATGGTTTTAAAAATAAAATGTTTTATATGGTAAACGGTGTCCTATCAGGAAGGGACCTCGTAATTGAGGATGATAAACTTCCAGCATAGTGGTTGGCTTTCGGCACCCTGGTAGGTACACAAAAAGGTGGGGTTCTGGTTCCTCCTATCTATGACGGGATTTACTTCTTTATGGAAGGGTTGTACCGTGGCCGGTGATGGTCCTTAGGGCTCAACCACAGCTTCCGATAGTATTGTTCTTGCGGCATTCCAGTTTTTCTATGTGCCTTCCTGCGGGTCGGTGTAGTCAGTTTGTGGTTATATGCGTAAACAGAATGTCTGTATGAGAATCTGTATTTGATTAAACGAAGGGATCATTAAAAAACGCAACATACTAGAAAGATGAAATTTACTTTCAAAATAGTAAATAGAGTCAAATTCAAAAGTTTCGGATAATTGTACAAAAATGTTGGAACGGAAATATTTCCACAGGTTAGAGCTAATATAGTTAGTTATTTTTCAGTATTGAAGGAAGGCGAAGGACTTGAAGATGAACTGTGATAAACGACATAAATAACAAATAATTTTCAACACAGCTTACAATGTTATAACGTAAAATGTAAAATGCTTTAAAGCATAGGTTCCCAAAGTGGTCCAGGTGGACCCCCAGGGGTCCATAGGAGACCACACGGGGGTCCACGTAGACGTGAAAAGAAAACAGGGGTTCACACGTTGTAAGTGGGGTCCACGAAAAATTTTCTGGTTTTCATAATAAAGAACAAAAATTTTGGCTTGGATTTACCTATCAACGTAGGCAGGTAACATCATTCACTAGGTAGGTACTCAAAAATATTCGAGACTTAGTTCAAACACAGAATTGAATAGAACAATAGATAATAGTACAAGTGGGGAATAGTAGGAAATTGCGAGAAAATTTTTGATAGCGTTTCCCTCGTCATAACTTGTCAAAAGAAGTTTTAGTGCCGTTACCAACCTGTTAACAAAAAAAGGAGCAGATTGAACATAACAGAACGGGGAGATTTGAGATTACTTCTTACAAAACTGAAGCCAAATATTGATAATTTGCTGTCAATTCATCAAGTACATCCGTCTCATTAAAAGTATGACTATTTTTTATTGTTGATTTACATTTCAGAGTTCATTGTTGATTTTTTTCTCAATTGTTGATTGTTCGTAATGATAAATGTTTATAATTTTGTATAACCACAAGTATTATTTAAATAAATAGGACACAAGAAAATTTGCTACTAATTATTTCTTCTTAACAGCCCCAATTTAGGGTGATATTTTTTAGGAGTTTTGGGAATACAGTAGAAATGTAGCAGCAGGGGGTCTACCGAAAATAGTAAAATTTTGAAAGTGGTCCACGAGAAAAAAAAGCTTGGGAACCTCTGCTTTAAAGTATGGCAAACGTGAGAAGAGTCCCGTAGTCCTCTAAGTTTATCAAAAGTGAAGTGTGATAAGTTCTTAGTGAGATGCGATTTCGAATTGTTTAACGCCCTTTTTTTCATGATTTCTCAATATTTTTTTCTTTTGTCTTTTACAAAGTTTACGTTTTTTTCTTAATGCTCAATTTTCTAATCTCAAACCTTATATTTTATTCATCTCTCACGACTACTGGAAATCTCAATACGAATTTGATTCTGAATGAAGCCTTTATGAGTTAAAGATTCCTGAAATTCGTTTGATCGTATCTTTAATTTATCTCCTTGTTAGCTGAAATCATATAAATTGGATGCCTACTTAGATATTTTCTTCCTTACACAAGCAAGTGATTAACGTAAGGCATGAAGAAGAGAGGAAAAGGAAGCGAATTTAATTACTTGTTGACCAGTTCAACCGAGGGATAAAAAAAGTCAGAAATTCAGACAGAAATTTAAAAGTACTGAAGGAAACAAATGAAAAAGAATCAAACATGATATATGTTCTAGAATAAAAAATAATAAGGCTTTTTAATTGTTATTTTCAATGTTTAGTTTAAATATTAATTGAATGTTGAACATCGTAGATTTCAATATTAGTGAGTGCAATTAAAGTTATTGTATTGTCTGGTTACATTATGTCGATAATAACAAATAACTATATTCAATATGAATTTATAAGATTTAATTTAGAATTATTTCCATTTTATGTGGAATTTGAGAATGAATAATTTAGAGAAATAAATTATTCACAATTTTCATTTGAGAATAATTTAGTGAAATAATAATTACTGAGTGAATTTAATAAAGAATTTCAGCATCTGATAGTATAAAGTATATAAAAATACGGTAATAAATATGAATGATGTTATTTGCAAATAATTAAAATATAGTTAATATTTTAAATATTTTTATATAGATTTCATGTAATAATCATAGGTAAAATCTCTAATATCTCTAATTTCACTAATAATTATATAAAAGTATCGGGATTCATGCAGTCGCCATTAATACTATTCTAAACAGAATTATGAAGTGAAGTGAGTAATAGAAGTGAAATGCATTTCATAAAAATAGTTAAAATAGTTAATCGATTAGTAATAATTAAAATCTTTCTGTAATATTAAAAAGTTTAATATTTTCTCTTCTATGAGGTAGATTAAAGAAATATTAATTTTTTTTCTTAAGAAATCCATTAAAGGAAAGTAGAAAATAAATATTTAAAATAATTATCTATTATTTATTTTGGATTCAAGTAATTTCCATTTAACTTTTTTTTAAAAAAATTATTTTATTCCATATATATAAAGGATATAAAGGAGAAACAAACAAAAATGAAAAATTATTTTTGAGTACTTTTCCATTATTTTATCGATTAGAAAATGAAACAGATTTTAAAAGACCATTTCTGAAGATTCAAAATCCAAGAATTGATAAAATTTATTTTTGAACGACTAGGACCAATTACGCTTCGAGCCTTCTTGAGAAAGTTAAAGGGAAAAAAAGTGAAAAGTATATGCTTTCTTTAGAAAAAGTTTCTATTAAAACTTTTATTTACTTATTTCTGAAATCTTCCACTCGATGTTTTTGTTAGGTTGAACTAAGTCGTCATACATTTTTATTCGTTTTTAAAATAGCCGTTATGATCTGTTTGTTAGTTTACTTGGTTGTTAAACAATTAATAAGGTATGCATTTATTTTAAATTCTACCTCATTATTTGATATGAATTTAATGGAATCAATCTGTGACAAATTATGTGTGGCCTGTGCAATTTAGAAAGTGTGAATGATACGAAATAAAAGCATTCTAATAAAAATGAAAATTCTATTTCGGAGTTAATGTCTAAAGAAAACAGTTTTTTAATCCTTATTTCAACTTAAATAAAAAGCCCCTACTAAACAATTTATAGAATTATTAAATTTATTAAATTTTTTTTCATAACAATGAAAACGTTGCTACAGATTTCTATAAAACATAATTTTATAAATTAATTAAAATTAGAGCAGACTGTACGAAAATGAAATTCATATCAATTTTAAAGTCTTGAAATTTTAGATAGTATAATAATGATAGTTGTGAGATAATATTTACGGAAGATTCAATTGAAAAACACTAAAAATACTTGCTTAATTAATAATTAAGATATTCAAATTATCTTTTGGATTTTGAAAAGTTGAGAGTGACCCCATACTTTTAACTTGAAGAGAGCATGTACTAAATTTTATAAAGATCGGATAAAATAATGTAGATTTGTATAAAAGAGTTACTAACAAACATTTGTCCTTACTAACCGTCGTTGGCGACTAGTTGATTCGCTGGGATGAATGGTTACTAAAAATTGCAAATAAGTATTTTATGCAACTTGCTCTTAATGTTTCTTCAACAAAATATTTTTGAACTTCAAATTGTTATACACATATGCTTACAATTGGTAATATTTCCACTCTATTTTTTAGTTTTGCGCCACTTTATTCATTCTGTTATACATTTATTTACTTTAATCTCCTCATCTTTATATATCTAATTACATTGCAGAATCAATATTCAGTTATATTACAGAAAAGAGGAACAGTTTCTAAAGAAGGACGCACTTCAAAATCTTTGCTTGATTTTGCTGTAAAACCTTCACTGTAAATACAACGAATAATAAAAGTATTGTAAGCATGGTTTAAATTAAAACCCATTTACGGAATTAATAATAGATGTATAAATCACGATATCAAACAGAGTTCCTCTTCCTTTGTTTGTTTGTTTCTTATGGCACTTGCCACTGACAAGCCCGCTGTTACAAAGACAGCGATTTAAGCCTGAGGAAGAACGTCTCTTATTTTTTATAGCAGCGCCAACTAGGGCCAAGAGTACGACTTTGCCACTCACGCATCACTCATTCGCTTGCACAACCCCTTTTTACAGGAGGGCACATTCACACATCTCACAGATAGAACAACAGAAGAACAACCATGCCCAAACCGGGACGCCCAGATCACGGGGAAGACGCGCTACCCCTATGCCAGGACGCCGGCTCCTTTGTTTGAAAAATAGAAATAAATAAATATTTGATTTTGCGATTAAATATTTGACGAAGGATTGAAAATGGTTTGAACTAACTGGGATTGAAAATATTGCTGCAAAATATATTTAAAAAATAACATGAAAAGTTAATTAAATCTATTGAAAAGAATTTTACTGCATTTAAGTTGTCATAATTTAAAAGGCACTTTTTGAATTTTAAAACTGTCTGAAAATAATTTTTGTGCAGAAATATCTTGGAGCATTATTGCGAAATTCGCTCAGTTTTCAATTAATTAAAATGCTAAAAAATTTCTCAGCGTTGCGTATTTTCACATTTTAATACTTTGCCTATAAAGTGACAAAATACATACACTCACACGCGCACGCACGCTCACACATCTACATTATAGTAGAGATATCCTTTTCTGCTTGAACTTTAATTTATCAAAAACTAATATCTTCATCAGATTAAATGCTATTTTAGAAATGAACCTATATATAGCAATAAATAATCCAATATGGAAGTTTTAAAAAGCCTTTTTTTATTTTCGATATTTCATATCTCAAAGCTGAAAAATAGGGTGATTTGTAAACATATGCAAATTTAAATCTGCCCGCATTCTTTCTTTGAAAACTCACCCCTTAATTTAAATGCATATTGTTTTGATAAAAACTGCTCATTAATATGCATTGAATATTGGCTTCCATTACTAGATTCTTTCAAAGTTTGAAATTCTTTTTCTTTTCTTTCGAAAAGAGAATAAAAGTTTAATGAAGAAAATGCATACAAAAATTGAGAAGCGAAATTTGGAAAATGGATCCGAAATTTTATTTTACGACGAAAAAGGAATTGCCAAAGTCAACTATAAAGCGGCTAGAAGCTGAATTTCACATCGAGTTTTCAAACTGAGGAAACAAAACATTGGAAAACTAAATAAAGTTTTTATTCATGTTGAATTTTTCAAAGATCATTTCCCAGATAGAATTGCTTTCTGATTGCCTAATTTTTTTTGTAGTTAATTTTTAATGAAAATTTGGGAATATGGCAGATTTAAACAAAATAGTTCTTTGAAAGAAATAATCAATATTATATATATTTCTATTTCTATTTTTTTGTATTTTAAAATCATCTTTATTTTTAAAGTTATTAATTCTTAACTTTGAGGTATAAAATTTAATTGAATTCTGAGATTAAATTTTTGATTTTGTGGTAAAATTATTGGTCCCTTGTAAACAAACGCCACAGAAATCTTTCAATAGGAAAATAAAATTACTTTCAAAGATCAAAGTAACATATTTTTTTTTCAAATCTAAAAAATCCAATTCAATTATAAAATTATCCAGACATGGGGAATGAAATTATGAAAGAATGGGGAATGATTTTATGAAAGAAATGAAACTTGAACTTACGAATAAAGAAACAAGAAATAAAATTTCATTATCTCTTTCATTATGACATTTTTTATACTATTTGCACAATATGCCAAATATTCTTTTGGCATCAAACTAATAAACCTCAAAATATTTTTTTCTAAATTATCTGTTTAATTCACATTTCTATGATTAAGAAATAACGGATATCATATAAAAATAATATCTGATGACTGTGATCTGTGTGTGATATGTGATGAATTATATTTGAAACAATTTTCCGTACAGTTTTTTGTAACTTTATATTTGCGTTCCTAAGCAATTGCCAGTTGAGAACATTTTTATGTATCTTACTCATTTTATTTTTATTTAAGTTATCATAATTATTCGCAAATGGACGGAGAAAGATCTCCAATTTATATAATTTATCAAAACTTTACAAATCTGGTTCAAAAGCCAAACCTTGAGTTTCATTAATTAATTTGTTGCTTGTTTGAGTAATCAAATCTATACTTATAATAAAGCTCAATGTGTGTGTGTGTGTGTGTTGGCGCTCTACAGGCAAGTTCTTTTGACATGCAGCTATCAAATTTGGTACATGTATACCTTAGAGGTCGGGAATATGCACATGGGGTCCCATTTTTTGAAATTTTAATTACAATTTTAATTATTAATTAAAAACTAACTTTCCCGCCAAAAAAATCTTCCATTTTCCCCACCGCCAACTTTTCCGCCAAAAAAATCTTCCTATTTTCCCACCGCCAAATGAGTAAGAGTTCAGTTTTTTTTCTCCCAACAGAAATGAGGCTAGGGTTAACGTTTTTCGGCGGATTATTTCAAACGATTCTGTTTATTTTCTTAATGTTTTATGCATTTAAAATTAAACATTGTTTATTAATCCATATTTCAGATTCAGATTCTGAAATACTTTTGAATTAAAATAACACAGAATAAAGGAAATTAAAAATGTATAATCTGCATAGCGTTACCCCAACTGGCGTAGAAAAATTTACGCATTTGCGTTACCGTAATTGGCGAAAAAAATTCACGCATGCGCATTCTGTTCCGATTGTTGCCATGACAACCATTATCAACGGACGATTTAAATTATTTTTAGGTTAGTTGCATGCTTTTGTAAGTAAATTGTATTTATGTTAGTTATATATTTTTTGTATATGCTTATAGTTTTAAGTACATCGTTTTTTAAGTAGTTTTTTTTAACCTGTTTTCAATGATTTAAATTATTTTTAGGTTAGTTGCATGCTTTTGTAATTAAACTGTATTTATGTTAGTTATATATATTTTTTGTATATGCTTATAATTTTAAGTACATCGTTTTTAAGTAGTTTTTTTAAACCTGTTTTCGACCGATTATTTTAAACGATTCATTTTATTTTCTTAGTGTTTGATGCATTTAAAATTAAACATTGTTAATGAATCGATCTGTTCATGATGAATCTGAGAACATTTTGTTGACAAATTCTTGAGAAAATACATAAATTAAGAAAGATATTCTTTAGTGCCCATAAAGTTTAAACGCTCAGTGACTCTATTATCAGTAATCATATTATTAAAAAAAGTGCTTTGTTTCAGTAAAAAATATTATTATATTAATTGCAGATTAATCATTTACACCTTAATTTAATGTAAAGCATAAATTCTACGGGAGCTAACAGAAAATTAGAGAGATACAGATTACGTTATGACTGAAGGTCTTTATAATATTATGAGTGAATTGAAATTTGAAATTTTGAAATATTTTAATGAAGAAGCTATTAAAGTAAAAATTACATAAAATATTTAACTATTAAAATTTTAACGAGCATTAAGATTGGCGAACCGGCTGGTCGCCAAAGGCGGCTAGTTACCAATAAACTGACTGACAAATTTACAAAAATGGTTAATTTAAACTCATGGAAAGATCAAGTTTTGGTAATCAAGTTTGATGATTGTTCCTTTTGTATAGATCGTATTCCTAAAAGTAAAATAGCATTTTACAGCAAAATCCTTAAAATACGAGTACTTTTCATTTTTAATCTAAATCAAAAGGATAAAAAATTTCGGCCTAGCGGAAATAAAAAAGCGGACATGAAACAGCCTGCAACTTTCTTTAGCAATTGAGAACGGATTACAACGATACACCCAGACAGCGAGATTCCTGTTAAACAAATGGTAACCATTCGTTTCGCTATCAGGGGAAAACTTAGTTCACTTTATTCCGCCTTAAATTTTCATTCGTTGTAATAGTCAAGTCAGTTTTTTTCATTTAAAGTAGAAACCGGGTTTGATATTCTAGGGAAAGTTTAGTTTGGGTTTTCCCTGTAGCTACGAGAAAATAAATATTTACAAATTCACGTAGAAAGGCCAAATGACTATATCTCTATTTTTTGCAATTTTTTTTAATGATTATTCTATTATAGCGATAGAATTAACAAAGTACTTTGGAAAGAGAAAGTAAAATTAAGTTTCAATTTTTTTTCTTTTAAAAAAATATACTCATTTTTCAAACTAATCAAATAACAAAAATCATTGGAACAAAATTTAAATATAGAAAATAAATATGATTATATTTTAACAAAAATAAATATCTTAAATATGAAATAAATATAATTTTAAAACATCATCTAACTTGTTGTCATACGATGTTTACATAAAATGAGCATGTGCTAAAGTTTTTTTTAAAAAAAATAGCACTGTAAAGTAACTTTGTATGCTCAGAAACTACACGTTTGTCCAAATAAATATAGATCAATATATTGATTTTTATGCCATAATTTTTCAGGAAATATACTAAGAAATTAGAAGGAAACGCATTATTTTTCTGATGCAAGAATATTTCTTTAGTACTTTGCTCCAGCTGAAAATATTATTTTAACGAGAATGACGTGCTGTCGAATTTTGGTTAGGAATAAACAAATTGCAATACAGCCATGGAAATTTAATAATAATAAAAGCTGAAAAAACGTAGGCAAACTCCCTTTATTCGAACTCTATAACTTCAAAACTACAAATTTAGCACTAAGAATGTAGATATTTATCAGTTTTTGAACTGATTTGTCAAAGAATTGACCGTTTATCAGTCTGTATCAATTGAATGTAATAACTAATAAACACAATGACATAAATCAATGGAATGGTATGCAATCTTGTAACTATAAATTGTTGCTGCGTGTCAGATTTTAATTCCAATCGGGCAAAAAAAAGTATTCAAAACATATATTCACATCATAGATGCTAAATTCGTGCCAAAGTTTATATTTCACAATTAATGTTCGCCAATGTTATGCAAGGTACTCATGGCTTTACTCAAGTTTAAAATTTTATGCAAGACTTTTATTGGAAAATATATGAGAAAGTTTCGGGGAGACCATTTCTGCTGATTTATAGTAGCTGGGGCTCATTTTGTTGAAATGACATTTATTATTCTTTCCTTTTATGAAAGTTTTCAAGGAAAAAAAGAAATGAGGTTAAAAACTTTTTGTCGAAAATATTTTATTAGTTCCAATCACACCGTATAATTTTGAATTTTTATAATATCACTATGAAATTAATCCGCGCTAGCGAAAATGTTTTATCACATGATATTAGGGCATTACATACTTCCAAGGGTATTAAATTTTTAACACTGAAAAGATTTGAATTCGATTCAACTATTTTAACCTCCTTTTATAAGACAACACCAGGGCTATTTTGGGACGGACCTCGTAATTTTGAACAATACTAAGATGACGAGGGCTACATCTTTGTTGACACCTCATTTACTAACTTCCGCACTGTGGCAGGTCATTTGACTTCAACAGATTTTACTTGTACCAGAATTCACGACGCGTTCCTCGGTGGAACCGTGTCTTGTACCTGAAACCCTCCGTTTCCAAAGCCGACCCTTTACCACCAGGCAACCGCAGCTCTTTAGCACTGAAAAGTGTCGGATTCAAAGCAAAACATTACGCCATTTTAAACAGGATTCATTGTATTTAAAAATCGACAAATAGTGCTCTAATATTTTGAAAATGCATACTCTTTTAATATTTAATATTGTGTGCACTTTCTACTTCATGGGATTCTATTATCAACTTGGAGCCAGATTTTTTAAATATATTTCTATACAAGCTGTGGGTTACGAAAAAAAGTGAAAACATCCATAAATGGAGCATTAACCACCAAATTTCAAAGTCATTGTTCCACGGGGTAGAAAAGGAAACGTGTTTTGGAACGAAAATACCTCTTAGGATCCAAAACACACCACAGTCCGAGATTCCAAGACAACACCGGTTCGTGATCCAACTGGTGATGAGCAAGAGAGCAAAGGCTTATGACCATAACTGGCGCTAAGTGGTTACAAGGATGGATCGTAAATTTCGAACATGTCGGCCATTTTTATCTCTAGATTCATCGCTTCGAGTTTTTTATTTTCTTTCCCTTTTTCTCCTATCTGATAGTTTTGCTGTGATTGGATGCGAGGTTTCGCAGCGTCGTAAAGATAATCGTTATTAAAAATATATGAGTCGATTTTCTTCAGGTTTTTGGGTTTCAAGTGATTTTTTTTTAGTAATGTGGGCATTAAAATAAGAGAAGGTTTCTTGAAAAGTGTAGGTATTCGAAAAAAGGGGGCATTCAAGTGATAAAATATTTGAAGGACTTTTTATGATCGTTTTATTTTGATGCGGTTAGTGTCTTCATCTTAGATAACATGAAGGTTTTAGAGTAAAGATCATTAAGTTTATAACTGTCAATTCGGTCTTAAGACAGACAGCCTTAACAGCTGTTAAAGAAGATTCAAGATCAAATTCATTCAAATTTATTTTAGTTAGTATTCTGTTTGAGATAAATTAAAGAACGTTGGATTTAAAATTATATATATATATATATATATATATATGATAATTCGGTGGGTTTTAGGACTACATTCCTTTATTATTTAATGCCAAGGAGAGTTACTTCCTTTTTGAAGGGTTAATATGCTTTAAATTTATGATTTCTTATATAGTAAAGTGTCCCAAAATTAATGTAAGATTTGAATTTTCCACCCTTAGTGCAATAAAGTATTGGCAACCCTATTAAAATAGCTTATTTAACAGCTGACAGTTAATGTTTAGTAAAAACGAAGCGTTGCAAGATAGAACACCGTATTTCATTGTTGAACAATATTTAAAAAATAATGAAAGTCGGGCCGCCACAATTCAAAAATTTGAGAACTGGCATCCTAAATCGCGTGATTTAACCCCATTAGATTTGTTTTTATGAGGTTATTTGAAGTCAAATTTCTATGCCAACAAACCCACAAGCATGCGTGCATTGAAGGAGGAAATACAACGCTGCATCAACGAATTTTAGCTACATTTATGCAAAATGGTCGTGGAAAATTTAAGGCAAAGGCGTGCGTATGTGCCAGCAAAACTGTGGAGGCCATTTTCCCTATGTGTTATTCCATGTATAACCCTATCCTGTGTACTTTACGATTCAATAAAAATATAAGAATTTAAAGGGAAAAAAAGCTGTATTTTTTATTTAATTCATATCTTACATTTTATCGTGGAACGCTCCATTTTTACTAAGCCAAAGCTATGAACTGTCAAATGGGTTTTTAAATAGGGTTGTCAACACTTTACTACAAGACTGGTGGCAATTTCAAATCAATTTTGGGACACCCTTTAGTTTTTATTTGAAATTGTTTGGGAATAAAATAACGATGGGGGGGGGAGAACTGAAAACACCAGCGATTTTTTTTTGATTGCTAATCGACAAAGACGACAAGTAACAAATAGTAGTAATAATTGTAATATTAATAAATAATAGTAATAATAATAATATATTAATAAATTATCCTAGAGGTTATTGGATTGCTGTTAAACAGGATACAATGTGGTCAATCTATCAATGTCAAATATTTGATTTGGATGGGAATTGTGAGATTCGTTCATAATTATGAGTTAATCTTGCTAATTTGTCGCTTTAACATGAAAAATATCAGAGATATATAAAACATTAAACATTTAAAAATATCTGGGATGAAATTTATGATGTACAGTGAATAAAAAAATTTATCCAGTGCTAATTATTCTACTGGCACCTTGCTTCTGGTATCTGCTTTAGAAATAGACCTAATGGACTTGTTTAGAAATGGACCTAAATCTGAATGAGTGTTCCTTATCTCTTAATAAAATTTTACGATCATCTTTTTTAAGATTAGTTTGATGACACAAGTTTATCGTAACCTAATTTCCTTTCCAAATTCATAACTGTCGACGCTTTTAGTGTCCCATACTGTGTTTTGAATTAAGATGAAAGAAGCGCTTTGTTTTTCCATCAACTTTATGAACTCTTTTTCGGCATCCTTTTTAATGAATAAATTTTATCAGAAGATTACAATGCATTTCTCGTACGATATATATTAGAAAGCTATGGTACACCTGAGTAGAAAACATAGGTATCACATCATTACCCTGAAACTTTAGATATTTCTATACAAACTATCAGGAAAATAATTTTTTGTTGTCAATAGTTCAATATTTTTGTTCCACAGAACTCTCTTTTTTCCTATTCTGTTTTGTAAACAATTTAATTTAAATTTCAAGTCGATGTGTGTCTGCCAAATTGCTATTTAAACAATCAGATAAGTTTTATGATAGTTAGTCTTTTAATTTAATTTTCAACGTCTCCATCCTTGAAATTATTGAATTGAGCATAATATCTTTGGCGGGGTTGAACACAATATCTTTAGGGTTGAAATATTCGAACTTTTAGATTCCAAGTGAAATATTACCACTAATTAAAGTAAATTCGGAACATAAAAATTCTGAACTTTTAATGCATAATCACAATATTAAAGAATTATTATCTATTTTTCTGTATATGATATGAATTAAATAAATAAATAAATAAATAAAATTTAGGAAGATATTAAATATTCTGATTCGAATAAAGCCGTTTGATAATTTTACATTCTAAGACTCTTCTGTAAAAATGAAAATGTATTCATAATACGAATATTGCCGCATTGAAAAGAGGCAGTCGACTCTCCATGGCCGAATTGTCATAGCACTGATCTCATAATCAATAGATTGTGAGTTCGAATCCCACTAGAGACAATGTTATTCACAATTTGTGTAAATATTTAATTCCTTGATTTCATGTTTCCCTTTATTTCATGTTCCAGAAGATTCTGGACATTTCTTTAGTTTACCAGACAAGTGTTCTGGACTTTTCTTACTGTCTCCAGAAGCGTATTCTGGAACTTTCCCTGTTAGTATAAAAGCAGAAGATTTGTCAGTCACTGTGTTCAGAGTTCAGTTAATAAATTGGTTTAGCTCTACTGCTTGTGTGTGTCATTGCGTTCCACACTAAAATATCTACGTGACAATATTATTGTTGCTACGATACAGTGGCTATCCAAAGTGTTTGTACATCTGTCAATTTTACTGAATGGTGCTCTTTACATTACTGAATATTTTAAAGTGGAAATTTTATGAAAAAAAATATATAATTATATTTTAATAAAACGTCATATTTTTAAAAAAATGATATCAAAAAAATCATTAAAAAATTCTTTTGAAAATTAATAATCAAAAAGAAAGAAAAATGCTACTTTAGAAAAATTTTCGTACATTAAAACAATCTAAAAATATTAATAAACATTTTCTTATTTTGTTCCATTGGTGTTCAGTAGGATATTCTGTACCATTCCAACAGATTTTAAATGCCTAGGCATCGAATGTATTAGTATTTTTGTTACTTTTAATCAATGTTCCTCCTTTGTTCCATACTGCATTTTGTTCGGTTTTGATATTAATGTTGTGTCTTTATACTGTGATTTCCAAATCTCTCCAAATATGATTTATTGGATTTAAATCCGGTGATCAAGGTAGTGTTTTTAGATTTTGTGGACATTTATAGAATTAAAAAAAGGAACGTTGTGAACAGCGTACTTAGGATCGTTCACCTGATAATAAACAAATACCCAAAATTTGGGTTGATAATTTTAAAATTACTTTTAAAATATTTAAATATAAATACATGATTTAATGTTCCAACAATAAATACCAATTTTTTTCATGTTGTTTGTTTTAATATTTTTCATGTTAAAATTATTTTTATTTACTTTTTTGTGTAATAAATGTACGAGTTAATTGAAAGGGTATGTTATTATCAAGAAAATGCTTATCTAAACAAATGAAGAAAACTGTAATTAAACAATAATACATAACAAATTTATTAACTATATATTATTAATTTCCTACAATTTCCTATTAATTTATTAACTTCCTACAATTTTTCCCTATTGTCTGCTCGAAGTAATCAATTACTTAACAATAATATCTAATTCTGAAGAATGCTTTCAAATATTAAAGACATTTTATCAATAAAATCCAAACGATTTATTCAGAGAGTTTCATTTTTAACGAATTATAATTAAAAGTGTTTGAGATAAGGATAAAACAACTCAACACGGACGATTTTTTTGAGAGCTTCGTTTTAAAAAGAAAGTAATAAAAGAGGTTTATAGCAATTAAAATGAAGCAATTAATCAAAAACGATTTGTAAGAGAATTTGTTTTTGAAAAGCACAGAATAAAAGAAATATGAGGTAAGATCCAAGTGTCATCGATCTGGTGCTGATAAATGTCACATAAACAATTATACAAGTCTATTACATTGTGAAAAAATGGCTGTTTCAGAAAAAATGGAAAAGAGGAAGCCTATTTTGCACGTGATCGAAATACTTCATCCACTTTATCTCAGAAACCAGCTTAGAAGGGTTTTTGAACTGAGTTAATATTTATGTCTTTTTTATCTGAATATGTTAGATGCATACTGATTCAGTGACATTCTGTCAGGAATGTTGTGTTAAATGTTGGCGACTGTTTGGTTAACAATGTTGATATAAAGTTAAATAAAATTTAATTTTTTGAAAATTTTGTGAAAACCTCGTTTAACAAATTGTTTATTGTTAAAAATGTTCATAAATCATTTCAACATGATTACATTCAATATAAGTTACAACTTGATACATTTTATTTAATTTTGTATTTCATTTTGCAAATTTTTCTGCAGAAACTTATTTTACCATTTTTTTTATATACATTCATTTATTCCTGACATATTTCTATAACTTTATAAGTGCAATTTTATCCATTTTTATCGAGTTTTTAATTCAGTTTGACCCAACACGATCTTAGCGTAAAACCAACCAAAAAAAAAAAAAAAAAGATATTGGAACAAATTTTTCACTAAGAACAATATATTCTGTAATTAAAGAAGATTTCGATGTACATAAGTTTGAAAATTTAATGCTTTGTTATTATTTAACTATAGACGTTATAACTTTGACACTAGATTGAAATGTTTATAATCTTCCGATAAGGTCACTAACGATGTGAAAGCCACAGAATACCTGAAGTAGTACCGCTGTGCTTCATTTGGAGAAAACAAATAAAAAAAAGAAAAAAAAAAGAAAAAGAAACGCCATCAAACAACTGTTAAGCACAAAATGCACTGGAAGAACTCGAACTACTCTCATCATCTTGACTGTATCTATTTGCTCATAAAATTACAGGTTTATGAGCAAATAGAAACAGTTTTCCTTTTTCTTTTGAATTTTGGCGTGAATATTTCTCTTACACTTTTAAATGTTATAGATTTTCTTAGAGTGGTCAGAGAGCTTTTTATAATATCACAGGGAGAAGAAGAGTTTTCAGTTAAGCTGCGCATTTTGAGGTTACATAACTATTTTGTGATAAATCGCCTAAATTTGAAACGTGGACGACATCTGAGTTGGCATTCTTTCTTTAAACCATCACAGATAACAATTGGGGTGAAGTTTCAGGGAAACAGATTTATTTAATTTGCTTTAGAGCCGCATACACTCGTAACAAATTTAAGAGCTTTAGTTTTCAAATTCTGCTGTCGATGTGATTCCATTGGATTATTGAGAGTCCTCAGTATTCAATATAAATAATCAAATAAAGGCTTTAAATGAAAAAAAATGTAAGTAGTTCTCGAGTTTTGGAGCAATTTTCCTTGGAGGTATTTCCAATGTTTCAATTTTTAATTTTTAATGCAAAAAAAAATCAAAAACTTGAATAATGAATCTATTATTAACTTCTATAATGCTATTTCTATCTAAATAATTCTTATTTTTAACGTCATAATTTATTTGCTGCATATAAAAATATCACTTAAATATCTCATTACACAAACTTCATTTTGGAAATGATGAAGGATTATTGCTGGTACAAGCATTGAAATCAAAAGAACATTTTTCATGCTCACTACAAAAATATGATAAAGCTTAGTATATGGCATTCAGTAGTAAAGTATAATGAGAATTAGACGAATGTAAAACCTTTGCTTTTTAGCTGCTCTTTTACTTTTCTTTTCAATCTGTCTGAATGGGGTATTATGGGACAGTTAATGAGTAGGTCATTAGAGAACATTTTTATCAACTCATTAATGTTTAATGCGTTAATGGATGTAATTTTCTAGCTATTAAAAACTAAGCCTATAAAAACATTCTCTTTAAAAGAAGGCCATTATATTTAAGAATTGTCTTTCCCGGAAATAGCACTATTGATTTTTTTAGTTAACGTGTTCTTTAATGAGGATTTTCATTTCTTTGAAATAAAATCGGCTCTTGCAGAACCTGTTACCAGATTTCAATGGTTTGGTGTAAAACATTAAATGTCTGTAATTATCCACTGAATGCATTAAAAAAAAGAATTATTTGCACAGACTTTTTGCTAGTTTACTATCAAAACTATAAGTAAAATGAAATTCTTCGCGTACTATACTTTGAAATAATGATAATATTTTTTTAAAGAAAGAAAAATCTATTTTTTTAATAAAAATAAAAAGGAAAGTTTAAACCTTTTGCCCGAAACATTATAAAGTTATTATGTTAAAACGGATTTTTTTTCCATTTTATTATTTGCTTTTTTATAATATTATTTCATAGTTGTTCTTGCATAAAATTTACAAATGTATTAATTTATATTAAAATGATAAAAAAAATGGGATATAATTCAAACAGATTTTAATCAAAATTTAAAAAAAGGGATCGAGAAAGTTTGGGAAATACAGAGATTAAAAGAAATTTTAGTAAGAAATAATTTACTATACAGCTGAAATTGAACAAAAAAACAACAACGCTTGTTTGCAATATTTAATAATTTTTATGATGATCTTTGAATAAGAAATAACGTAAAAAATATAGAAATACAATAAAAATAAAAACAAAATGTATTTCATAGTTTTTCAATAACTCATTTCATATAAATAAATATTGCTCAGAAGTCAAAAATAAATAAATAATACGAATACAATATCGATGAAATAACTTTCATCGATCTGCGAATTGTAATCGTGAGATCCGTGATATCATCATGTTTTGCCATAAATCGTTTGGCATATTTCGGTCTATTAATTTTGGTCCTCTTTCTCTTATGCTTCCTGTTTACTCCATGTTTATTTTGAGTACTATTTTCATTTATTTTCTTCTGGAGCAAGCAATTTTTTGGAGTTGTTATCAAGTTGTGTTTTGACAATTCTGAGCAGCACTATCAGAGTGAATGATGTTTCAAAATAAATTTTCGCCTCCTGTTTGTTTATCTGTATTTGTAACGGTTTCTTTTTTATTTTTGTTAATGAAGAATCTTTTAAAAGATCTGTTATTCGTGATTTTTCTGAAGATTGCGTGAGAAAACAGTAAATCTGATTCGTGCAATAAACTTAAAAAATATATAGATTCTTAACAATTTAAATTTTTTGATTAATTAGGATTCTATGTTTGATATGTTGATGCCAAGTAAATCTTTAATTCTTGCACAATAAAACTGATTCTTTCTTGTCACATAAGCAATCTTTTACTTGAAATACTATTTGTAGATTAAATTTCATCAAGAAATTAATTTTCATTTTTCTTGGGAAGTGTTTATAATTGGATCTAAAAATTTGTTCCATAAAAAATAAAAACAAATGATGGGAGATACTTTAAAGAAACAATAAAGTAAAATATGATTGTTATAATAACTGAAGGAAATAATTTTGTTATATAAAACAGTTTCTAATGGAATTAACGTCAAGTTAAAATTTCAATTGTGATATAAAATAGTTATAAAATCTAATAGTTTTAAATTGGTTTTTCAACTGAGAACTATTTGCCGCACGTGTGGTAACGACTTCTATCTTGGGAATGTTTTATGGTTTTGAGACAAATGAGATCTGAAGAATGCTGTATATTTATCGATTCCAAGTAATTTCTGTATTAAATTATATCCCTTATGAATTGCTGAGATGTTTTTTAATGATGTAAAATTACGATAAATCTATGGACGCACAACATTTCAATAAAGGAAATAACACCTGATGTATTTCTCTTTAATTTTTTAAAATAATGATTTTATATTCATGTTTTGATTTCTTCTGCCTAAATTTTATTATTTATATTTTGAGTACAGATGGAAATTTTGTACAGATATTGAGTAAAATGCTTTAAAATCATATTTACAACAATAAAATTATATTTAAAAAAACTTTCTATCATCATCTACCTGGCTAATTCTATAAATGTAAAAAGTATTTTCCAATTTTTCTTGAAAATATTGCAAACATTTTAAAACTTATTTCATGCTACGATGAGTTATTCGTATTCTATTAAGTCAATCCCATGATACATTTTACGTTCTGTTTTCAAGAGATGTTCACCACGACAGGTAATCTTAAAATTTTAAAAGGAGAAAAAAGAACTTTTCCATTAACTGTGAAGAAATTTTATTCTAAACAATTCACCTGCAGGCACTTTTCGAAGACGGAAAATGCCTGCCTTCTTTAATATGAAAACTATCAACTCCGTGAATTTCTACCGATTTGTAGAATAGTTTTCTAAAAAAATAATTTAAGGAAAATTTCCCTTGAGCTTCCATCTCTTGCATATTTTCTCGTTCGAATAAATTTATTGGATATTTCGGGTTGAGATTAGATGAAATGAAGGTTGATTGAATGAAGACTAGATATTTGGAAATGTTCTTGAGGATATTACTTAAATCCTTCCAAAGTAGGCATGTTCATGTACAAGACCCTCTGACTGATTTCCAAAATGTCAAAGACACTTCGTGAAGTTATGTATGATGCATACATTTCAAAATATATAGATTGTGTTGAAATTGAACTCTTTTCTTATAGTTTGTTATTATTTTTTCTGTTCTGTTATGTTGCATTTCTAAAAGCAGTTGTTTTATAAAGGGCATCATGGCTAAAAAGATTATTTTAAAAGTTTGTATCAATAATGGATGAGAGGATTTTTATATTACATATATACGTTATCGGTTTTTGACCCTTAACTGGGGACTTGCGGTCTGTGAGACCGCTAGCGATATATTTTCTGTCACCCCTATTCTATTTCTAGCTCCATTGAAAAGATTGACCCTGTAGCTTCCTGTTTTGTGACCTTCAATACACGTGCACTTTTTCAACTGATTTCAGCTGAGGCTTTTTAAAATAATTCAGTTATTTCTTCGAGCGCGGTCTCTGAGACCGCATCTCCCTGTTAGTGTCCCAGTGATAAACAAGGCTTAGCAGATGGCTCTAAAACTTGAGCCCCGAAATATCATCCAATTTACTGATCCTATTATAAAGCACTGCTCCAGACACTTTTATATGAAGCAGAAAGTGATTTTAGTGATAATGATAATTGTACAGAAGAGTTTTTCAATGGAAGTTCGCATTCAACTAATTTTGATATGTATGTTCAAACATAATTATGTTTTCTAGTGATAATGCATTTTGAAAAATTTATAAAATATATTAATATACCAAGAGATATATATACAGAATTTATAAGTTGATTTTTATACTAGTTCTTAACCTGTATGTTTAAAATGCCCTAGAAAACCCTGCTATGAAAGTCACACAAGCCGATAAAAAAGGGTCAATTTTACCCATTGTCATTTTTTTTATTTTTCATATAATTGTTGAATTTTACATTATATTGTCTTCTATATACCTTCATATACTGTAAAAATAAATATGATTTAAAAAGTAAAAAGTGATATGCTTTTTCAAGAATATTATTTATTGTAACATGTAATTTGAGAAGGAAATGTATGTTCCAACGCATTTACTTTTTTCAATGAGAATATATTTTGAAAAATTTCTAAAACATATCTATATATCAAGAAAAATATCTGCAAAATATATTGGCAGATTTTCATACTAATACATTCATTACAAAATTTAATTTGAGTGTAAAGGAAATGCGATCTCGTAGACCTCACCTCCCCAGTTAAGTCCTAAAATTTTACCTCCCCAGTTAAGGGTTAACCTACGTGATGTATTGAAATCGACCGTACTTAATGATCATGGTACATTTCAAATTTTAAAAAGAAACGGAGATTCAGGCTTTATTTTTGTTCTTAGAATTGCAATGCAATTCAAATTGTATATAATTATTTTACATACGTAGGTTACATTTTGTGTTTTATTGTATAATTTGTAAGAGTGAAAACAGGGTTACTGGATTTTCTAGTCTGAAGGACCATAGCATGATAATGCTTTAGGATTGATTCAATTCCACATCAGTTTTTGTTTCATGGTACGCAGCTTTTTGAAAAATGTTGGTCTAAGAAACATTATTTTATTTAAAAAAATCCAATGCTTTGAAAAATGTTAAAAAAAACTTTTTAGTAATGATTTGAAAAATCTAGTATTTATTTTTGGTTATTCACACGAGAGCTATTAAAATTCACAAGTATTATTTAAATTATTCGAACTAGAAAATCGAGAAAAGATAAATATGTAAGGGAAAAGCAACGAGAAAAGGAAATATAAAGGAAATTATTAAAAACATTTTTAGTAATATTTATAAATTATTGATAATGTTGTATCTAAAAATTAATGTTTTATAATTTAAAAAAAATAGGAAAAGTAAAGAACTGGCCTATAAAGAAATAATTTAAAATTTTAAAGTGATTTAAAAATAGCTCCTCACGATAATACATTACAACATTATTAATGAAAAACATTTAAATTTTAATTAATAAATAAATTTTTTAGAAATTCATCTTTTGTTAGAAATAAAAACGTACAAAATTCGGAAATTAACTTTACCTAATGATGTAATTTATCTCTTGGTAATTTAACGACGTTTTCAGATTTTCGAACTATTTTTACAACAAGCATGTCCCATGATGCAGTTTACAGTCAATATGTCATCTTGAAGCATTATCATATGAAAATTAATTTGTAATCTTTGATCTTTTAAAACTTTGGTTTCCACCTGCATGGCGTTATCATGTACAATTTCAGTATTTTAGGTAGATTCCTATAGGGAGACTACCTATTGCAATGGTTCTCATGACAAAGACTATGGGAAACTGTCTTCGTGTTATCTTGTGAACAGGATAGCTAGAGTAATTTTGTTTGTATTTAAACTGGCTTGGAATTTATGGTTATAAATCTTGGACTAGTTCGTAAATGGCCTATGTTGCTCAAAAGGGTTGGAAATGGTGGGAGTTGAAATTTTCATTTCGCTGTAAATATTTAAGATAGAAAATTAAATCCAATTCGCCAAATTAGTGCCCCATTAAGACGAACAACTTTTGTATTTGAAATTTTCTGATAATTGCAGTATCTTGGATGTTAAGGAGCGGAAAAGTGATTTTCTTGCCCTGATTTTCACTGTTTCTGATATTATGTTACCAGACAGTAATTCAAATGTTGTTGTGTTATTGTTTAGTATGGCACTTGCCACGGACAAGCCCGCTGTTCGATTTAAGCCTGTGGGGGATCGCATCTTGTTTTTATAGTACCGCCAACAAGGGGCAAGAGAACTACTAGCTACTGACCCATCACTCATTCGCTTGCACAACCCCTTTTTAAAGGAGGGCACATTCACACATCTCACAGATAGAACAGAGGATGAACAACCATGCCCAAACCGAGACTCGAACACGAGACGCCCAGAGCACGGGGAAGACGCGCTACCCCTATGGCAAGACGCCGGCGTAACACAAACGTAAAGGAATCTATCTACCTTTGCCTTCCAGCTTGCCGAGAGGAATTTTTTAGAAAATTTTATTTTGACTAACGTCTTGTATTTCAACTATCTATTTAGAAAAGAATGTGATAATTTTAAATCATCCTCGAATGACCAATTTTTTAATTGAAAATTTTCAAAATAATAAGAAACAAATTCTCTTCAAGGGAATGGGAGATCCAATCTCCTAAAATGCTAAAGAAAATTTGATCCTAAAATAAAATTTTCGACCTCATCTATTATCGTGAAGGCGATAGTTTTATTCGATAATAAAGTGATGCGAAACGATAAGAAAATTCACTGTTTACCCCGCTATTTCAGCATGCTAATCTGTGAATCCCAACCTTGGAGTCGCAAACGATGTCCGTATCAATAAATAATAACCACTTCCTGATTCGGGGTCAGACATGATGTCCTTAACTCTGGGTATGAATGAGCCTCTCTGCCATTGGCGCAAGATACGGGCACCCCTAATCTTATAAATCTGCAACCACTTGAGGATCTACGCCGAGGAATGATTTGTTGGATGACTGCCCTTGGTATTTTTGTGGAGAGTTGAGGAGATGAGTTCTTAATTAACTGAAAAATTAATGAGGATGCAGCGATATTCAGACACTTTCCTGCATCTCTTAATGAGTGCCTGATTATTCTGAATGACTTGCACGTCAGTTTCACTTTTTGTGGTTCTATTATTGGAAAGATGCCGATAAATAAAATGACTGGTTACAACTATTTGGCTGAAAATAGACTTTTGCTTAGATATAAATTTTTATAGTCTAAATCAAACAGTTAATAGGACTCGTGCTAGTGCCGATTTCCAACCAGTTCCATTCTAAATGACAAACAGCCGCACTGCCGGCGTCCTTGCATTGGGGTAGCGCATCTTGCCCATGATCTGGGCGTCCCGGGTTCGAATCCCGGTTCGGGCATGGTTGTTCTTCATCTGTGTTCTGTCTGTGAGGTGTACGAATGTGCCCCCCTGTAAAAAGGGGTTGTGCAAGCAACCGTGTGAGTTTCATCTTCATATGAGCTGTAAGTCAGACTTCTGCCCTTAGGTGCTCAGGGGCCTTTACCCTCAGAAGCTACTGCACCCCCTTTCCGTGGTAACGCGGACACGACATCATCAACAGCCGAATTACCTTTAAGTTGGAATGATAGTTGACATTTTCATTCGAATGGTTATAAAAATGGTATATAAAGTATAAAAATTATATCTATTTACATGTTTATTACAACCATTGATATAGGAAATACATAATATATGTTTTTTTTTATATTTATACTGTAAATATACTTATACTGTAATGTGTTTTATTATATTTATTCTGTAATATATACTTATACTGTAATAACGAGTTAAAATGACATTTCGTTTCGAAATTTGAAATGTGTTGAGGATCGAGACTCTTTATATTTTCATTAATGAGGTAGATGAAAATAATAGACGAGTTTCAGGAACAGTTATTTAATTATTTTCTAAGTTCCACATTTCACAAGACAAAACAAACACGAACACGAAAATACACGCCACTCACCTAGAATATAATCTAATAATGACCCCCAAGAAATATTCTGGGAAATGTAACTTGATGTTAATACGGTAACACCATCTATTTTATCAAAACAGAAGTTAGTATAGTTGCGTAACCGCTAGTAATTTATTTATAATGGTTATAAATGGGCATGACCATAAATTATTATAATGGATGTGTTTGAAAACAAGACCCGGCAAAAAGGTTGATGAATTGATTTCTATCCATTTTCTCATTCAATTACATTAATGTTAAAAGAACGCCCCATTTTTACCGAAACAGTTCTAGCTAATCCAGGTCCTCTCGAATTGTGATTATTTATCCCGAATTGCTCCAAGATTTACTTATAGTTCATATACTAATACAAAATTAATTATATTTATAGTTCGTATATTAATACAAAATTAATTATATTTAAAGTTCATATACTAATACAAAATTAATTATATTTATAGTTTGTATACTAATACAAATTAATTATATTAAAAAAGAGGTCCAATAACAGTAACTAGTTTCCAATTTTTACTATGAATAGAATATGTTATCACAATTCATAATAACAAGAATAAAATTTGAGCCATATATATATATAGCTAAGGTCATATATATATATATATATATATATATATATATATATATATATATATATATATATATATATATATATATATATATATATATGACCTTAATATATATATATATATGACCTTAACCTTTCTCTTGTTTTTGAATGATTTCACTTCACATTTTCACATTTAGTATTATTTTTATGGTATCTTGCTCATGTCCAAAAATATAAACTTATTTTTAATATTTGCGTTATTTCATATTTTATTCTTTTCCTGTTCTATAGCGATTTCACATTTATTATTTCTGTGGCATCTTTTATATCTAAAAATATTGACTTTTTAAAAAAAGATTTTGTTAATTTCTAATTTTTTTAAATATCTCTTTTACAGGCAAATGAAAAGGAGCACTTACCTTGAATTTTTAACGACTGGACGTTTCCTGGACGTCCTATCCTGGTCAATTTATACAGAAACATTCAGTGGAAGTGTGTGAAAGTCCAGTTTAAGGTGAGTACAGTTTTTCAAACTCTCAGGTCGATGCAGTGAGGGGATGAAGAGGCTGGAGAAGGAGAAAAATATTGTTTTCGAAACATTATAATGAATAATTTTTTGCTTGTAAGAGCAAACATTGAAATGTTTTTGCAGACATTCTAGATAACTATATTCTAAAATTATTCTAAATAAAATTCTGATTTCAAATTTAAATTTTCGGAAATTTCTAAAAAAACTGACTTGTAATAATTTTGCTATTCTTAGATTGTCTGCATCAATCCTGTTTATTATTTTGATAAAAAAAAAAGAACTGTTTCTAGTTATAATTGAGTTCATTCTCAATTTGCATATTTAAAACTTTAGATCGCATCTATTTGTAATGGTTTGATACAATCCCCGACCTTATTGGGTCCTATTTCCAATCTTTATGAAGGGAATCGTTGCATTTTTTATCTTATAGCTGTTACATCAAAATATCAAACACTAAATGTTATAAAATTCATATGAATACTTGATAAAACATATGAATTTTTAATACACCATATTGGAACTGTTTATATAGTATTGAATGACAACTTACATTCATTACATGTCACATACGACAATTTGACAGCAGATGCAACAAGTGTCAATTATTATCAGATAAAATTCAAAAATGAATATTCTTTACATAATTTTCTTATTTTTTAAAAAATCCAAATATTTTCAAACTGATTTATAATATAGTTTATTATAAATCGGTATTATTTATAACATAGTTTATTTCTTTATCAATATTTCATCAACCGGTTGCAAATGTTGTGGAGACTTATAAATAGAACGTCTTCATTGAGGCATCAACAATGAAAAGATCACAAGTGATAGTGTCGTAACTTTGATTCGATTTAGATCACGCCATCTGACTTATGCAACGAAAATTTGTCGTGCATCTCTCATATATTAGTTTCACTGATTCATTTCAAGGTCAGTCTACCTCTCAGATTGATTCTTCGTTAATTAAGAATCGAAGCTAAGATGAACTGGAAAATTTTAAAAGGAAATAATTTTGATGACTTCGTCAGTATTGTTAAGCAGTGATAAACTACACATTGTATACAAGCGACCTCGTTTGATGACAGTTCATATTTTACTTTTTTTTAACAAAACTAAACACATTCCTGTTTTTTTTTGTTTTTTTTCCCTTTTACTTGCAAGAGTTGTTGTATGCGTATTTCCGAAATTCTTAACAATATTCTATGAGCATATAACGACCATTAGCCGTATTTTTAAGTCAAAGTTTCACCAAATTGATTTACTTAATTGTAATTATTTATCTTTGATTTATATTTAAGTCATTTCAATGAATTTAAAAGTATACTTTATTTTTTAATAATTTATATTAAGTGTTTTGTGTATTGATAAATGGTTTTTAGAGTGAATTTGTAACGATTTTTCGATAGTTAAAAAATAAACGAAGAAAATTAAAAAAAATATTTTCTTTTTTGGAATTCCATTTTATTTCCCAGGTGTCTTAATTTTAATGTTTTTAAAATAATTTAAACGAATTTAAATGAAATTTACAAATTAAATTAATAGGGGGGGGGGTATTTACGAACTAAGCAGTATTTGTTGAGTTAGAGCTTTTTATTAATATCTTCCAAATATCTAACTTCAAATGCATTTTTTATTCTCATCGAATAAAACGTATTTTTTCCTTGTACACCATTCTAATAGAGAAAGAGTTTTTATGAATGAGTAGGCACTTGAAAAAGAGTATTTTTCATAAAATATTAAAGAAGCTCTGTGTTGAATTTTTACTTTAATCATCAAAATAGGTTTATAGTCTTTTATCATTAAAATTCATAGTCTTATCTTGACGATTAATTCCTTCACAGATTCATATTTTTTTCTGTTGATCAAATAACGTCCATTTTGCAAAAAGTTAACTTCAGGATTCAATTAAGAATCCACATGACAATTCATATCTCAATGAAACACAAATCATTTTTTATCAAATTTAACACTGCATGAAATAAAATAAGCTATTTTAGTTTGTATATATATGACTAATCTAGGCCCAGTTGTAAAATAAAATAATTCGATACAAGATTCTGAATTGCGAAAATTATTCATGAATTCAAACAGTCCTATTTAAAATAGAAACTTTATTACATTAGAAGTTCATATGACCTTGACATTTTCGCTCTTTTATCTTCAAAAACCCAAATCTTCTTTCATTTTTTCCTATGACATCATTGAAATTTTCACGATAAAACGACTTCTTCCATACTTTGCGAATCAAAAACATTATCATAATTAATTACTTTGTTCATTTTCTTAATACTTTGAAACTCAGTGATCCATTTATTCATGTTTTGAATTGAATCAGTCTTCGCATTTATTTCTGGTTTTATTCAAATTCATTTATCTTTATCTCCAATAAATAAACAAATGCAACGCACACCCTAGTATTCAATTGCTTGCACACGCACAATCCCATTAAGTCGTAATTTATAGCCTTTCAAGACAGTCATCTGCCTTAACCAAACCGTGACACCTATTCCCCCAGTAGCATTCATTCACTCAAGTAAGTTGACTCCATTATGCTATTATTATAGACTACTGCTAATGCGCGCCGTTTTTGCCCATCATTAAGCTGGACTGTTGCCAATCCTTCCTAATCAAAAAAAGAAAGAATCCTGTAAGTGAAGTCTGAGAGCGGGAAAAAAGAAATGTCAGACGGTGTGAATTCTTGTCAATATCGGGTTCCGAAGTGACGCCATTTACGCTAGGCAGCCAGAACTGCGAAAAACTTTTCGGTACATCGTCTCGGCGATTGAAAGAGTCCTTCTTTTACTAGTCACAAGTTGAACGTTCTTTTTGAAGAAGAGTTAGTTATTGGTTTAGAAGCTAGTTTAAATTATCTGTGAATGGGTGCAGTGATTTGTGGTTTAGAATTATGCTTCATGTGGGTTTTGTTGATTGATGGATATAGGCTGCAGTTGTGATTGTATTTCTTCTGGCTTCATAAATTTAAAAAAATAAATTTTTTTATTTGAAAAGTTTATGAAAGTTTTCCGTGAAATGGCAACATAAGATTATATGAGACAATTTGATCGATTAAAAATTGTCATGACTTCCTTGCAAACAGCAATAAAAAGAACAAGAAAATGGAATGTTATGAAAAAGAAATGTTACAATTTTGTTTATATGAAGAATTATTTTCCCATATAACAGTCTTTAAATCCTTGGAAGTACTTCGAGGAGAATCGTCTGTAATTAATTTCTTTATTAGGAGAAATTCTTCAAGAGATTTGTTTTAAGGTGTATGTACACACTTGAAACTTGGAAAATTGTTCAAAATATCAAATATTTTTTTATTGCTTAATAATGTTGTCTCATCCTTTAGCTTTCAAACGATACCAAGATGTTGTCCATATTCGAAATATTTCTCGAGTTATAATTATTTTTCTTGAGGAGCTTTCATTAAAAACTCTAGTTACGGTGTTTTTAAAACTGATTTTATGAAGAATGATATTTTCCCACTATGTTGTTTCATTCAAACAATCATAACTGAACAAGAAATGAACCAAATACAGTTATTTATATATCAAAATAATCTGTATGGAATAGCGGATGTTTTGTGCCTCAATCAAAGTTATATTTATAGAAATAAATTTTTTATAGCTATTTAAATGTTAAAATTACAGAAAAAATCTCGCTTTTTCTATTCATTGTTGATGAAAATATTGTTTAAAAAAAACTATAAATTTTTATAACTTGATTGAGGCAGACAACATGAAGACTAATATTAGGCATCATTTCCCACTAGAATTATGTGTCTGTGCAAATTAGAATTTAAGATATCATGTTTCAAAAAATAGGCTAATTAGCTCATTAAATATTATTTAATTAATTAATAATTAGTATAATATGGCTTTTTCTCACTGAAATGAGTTTAAACATATATTAATGACCTACTATAAAAAAACTGAACTTTTAAAGTTAAAATTTAAAAAAAAAATCTTCAAGTGTGTAAGTACACCTTAAAACATTGAATCCTTTGCTCTGTAGCCATAAATGCATTTTTTATATTTATGTTCTATCACTGAGTTGCCTAAAACACATTTTAGGGTAACACTATGATGTCAAAGACTGCTGAATTGCCTAAAGTGCTTTTTAGGCAAATCAGCGATCTTTGGAATCACCCCACTTTTGGGGGATTTCGATATTTTGTTGCCCTGAGCAGTGCACGTTTTGAGGCCTTCTTTTAATAAAATTATTAATTTAGTTTCAATTATCGGCACAGTTTAACATGTTGTCAATTTATTTTAATTTAATATTTTTTTATTTTATTCGCTTCATGATAATTTATTTATAAGATTTGTTTTTGCTTATTATTTTACTTTTATTTATATATTATGACTCCACATGCCTGACATCCATATTGCACAAAATATTATTGTAGCAAATATTTGGTTTTTATAAATATTTGATAATTAATTGAACATAATGAAACACTTTGAAACCAAGTATATTTTATAAAGAGTACTGAATCATTTTCTGAGTACTGAATCATTCATAGGATATGTATTTCTTTAAAATATATTTATTTGGTGACTTGGAAAACAATAATTTCATTGACACATTTGCGGCACTCTCTCGGCCTAACAACCTTTGGCAACTACCTAGTCTGCCTAGTTAAAACTGTAATATCGTCAAAATGCCAAACGCAGTCAACGTCTTCGTAACATAGCAACATTCAAGTACTTCATTTCAAGTCCATTTCACAACCATGGGAAGCATTATCTAGTTTAAATTCTTTCATTGTCTGATGCATAGGTGGCTTTAACAGTCTACGACTTAAACCAATGAAATGAAGACACTAGCAGCAATTTTAGAAGATTGAAATAGCCACTTAAATATTCTGCACGTGGCTCAGCCATGGTGAACTTGCCTGTTTTACCAGTTACATCATTCAATAAATACAAAACCGTATTACCAAACTTTTACGAATAACATGTCATCCAATGTCTTTGGAAATAATATTACAACCATATTATGTCTCATGACTTAATGACAATGCATAGAACATTAGTAATCATACGAAAACGAGTGAAATCTTTCATTTTCTTATGAGAAATTGTTTATTTTTGCATATCCTTTATGTTTAAATACGATCATTATTGTGTAAATATCTTGTACGAATAGAAATTTTAAAAAGTTACTTTTCTTTTCATTTAAACATCAATTTAAATTTATAGAATATATTTTCTTTCTATGATGACTCTCTTGCATTCTGTAGTTGCACGAACTTATTGAAATTTTTGACATAGCTGAACAAAAATATGTTCAAATCCGTTCCTTATCATCGCGAATTAATACTTTTTATTCTCTTTTGGTAAACTGTTTATCTTACAATCTAAACTCTTCAGTGTATTGTACGTAGTTTAATCTACACCATTCTATTAAATAGATCTGATTCAAGCTCTTTCTTAACAGCCCGAGGACACTATATTGATAAGATCATGAGAGCAATCATGTACACATACCATGAATTTGGGATAAGCTAGCATACGATATGTCTAGATTTATCGTTTCTAAATATATTTTAAGGGCTATTAACTAAGGATCTTGGTGTTGAAATCACATAATATTTAAATAAGTTTAATGGAAAACAGCCTTTTTAAAACACACAAACATAAATGTATTTATTAATGTGCAAAAAAGTTATTATTGCCATCGAAAAATCATAAATATACTATATTTTTAATATCTCGCATACCAAAAAAGTGAGTGAAAAATTGATTACGAAATTACATTATTACAAATATAAAAGTATTAAGTTAACTAGAAGAGTATAAAAAAGTCATTTAAAATATATATGCTCTTTATGTTGCTATTTATAATGAACTATTCTTCTTTTACCATGATGAATAGGTTTTTAAAATTCGATTCATGCGTTTTTAGTTTTTATTTTTCCAAGAATAAAAAAATTCCAAATATGTCGGTTTCTTTATACTTAGAAAAATATTTTTATTGTAATTTTAAAAAAAAAATTATTTTTGATGAATTAAATTTTTGGAGAATTTTTTTCATACATTCTTACACTCTGTCAAAATATTTTACAATGTTTACGATTCTTACAGCATATGCTTGGTTAATGAATCCATGATAGAATTTAAGCAAATATTTATTCACTAAAGTTAGTTCAGTTAGTCACCAGACCCACTTACACGACAGTTCTTCTGTGGAATCGGGTCTTAAACCTGTTTTAATAGTTAATAATTTATTTCCGAGACAGGATATAAGATTGTTGTTTGCTTAGAAAGGATATATACGGAACCAGTTTTGTTTTCGGCATATTTTACAATTTAACAACTGTGTGTATCAATTATTTTTGAATCAATTTGTTGCTTGAGGCAGGAATGGTAATGTTATGATAATTTTTTTATCACGTTGTCATCAATTTAAAAGTTTAAAGATCAGGGAATTGACGATAGATACTGTTAAACTTTTTGCATATTATTTACTTAAAGCTATGGAATTTCATATACATGTGTGTAAAAATGTAAATATAGCAACTAGTTTCAAAAGCTTCTTGAAACTAATTACATTACATTTAAAATATTTAAAAATGTATGATTTAAAAAATTTCATTTATTTTAAGTATAACTTTTTTTTTAAATTTTTTTATTGCTATTATTATTATTAAAAATTGCGTTTGGAATGAAGCATGCTATTGAAAAGTTTAAATTGAAACTTAAAAGTTTAATTTGATAATGTGTTTTTCTCAGTTAAAATTGAATTTTCGTTATTTATAAGATGTCATAGGCTAAAAATACTTAGATTAGTTTATATATATATCACAGAAATCCTTAGTATAAAACTTTATATTATCTTCTCAAAATACGCCTGAAACATTTTAAACTTTTTAATATAAAAAAAAAAACAGCTTTACATATTAATATCTGAATTGCTTGAATATGCTTGAATATATATATTAATGTCTGCAATTTTTTTTAAAAAGAAAAATGCATTTAAAATATAATGATTTATTTCATCAGAAGAATTTGTTGTAATATAGTTCCTAAGTGCTTTAGGGCTATAGACAAAGCTTTATGAAATGAATCAATTTTCATTTTGAAGACTTTGTTTTTTCACAATATCACAAATTCGTGTTGGGAAGTAATATTCTAATAGATTGATGACTTTTAAATAAATAAATAAACTACTCTTATATCCATAACTAAACTGGGCGGAACAATACTCTCCACAGATTTTGCTGTATTCTGATCATAAATTGTCACTTCTTATAGGAATTATATCATCTATCTTTAATCTAGATGTCACAAAATAGTTTTATAAGTCTGGAAAGGTTACAGAAAAATGTTTTATTTAATAGAAACGGTCTTGTATTTTATTTAAGTTGTCTGATTGAGCTCTTCCGTGAGAGATAAGAAAGATATTCCCCCGACAATCGAAACTGTCTTATTTATTTTCAGACGATTCTTGACAGAATATTATCGGATTCTTAACGAGTCGCCTCTGGCTCGAGTGAGAAAGTCGAGTCATAAAAGAATCTTTATCTTTTCCCATTTTTTTTTTTCTTCTAAGGGTTTTAGTGTTTTCAGTTTCAGTTTCTTCTTGGGAAAAATATATTATGATACAAATTTTCTGGAATAGATCAAATTATTTTTTTTTGGTTGATATCTTTAATGTATGAAATTAAAAAAAAAAAAAAGAAGAAGAAGAAGAAGGGGAAAAAAAAACACTCCTTGAAAATAATTGGAAGGATGTATCTTGAAGATTTTGTGACAAAGACATTTGAAAATTTTTTAACTTCATTTCTGTAGAAAAGATATTATATCTATCCTATCCATAATGATATTTATGAAATATCCGAATAAACTGCTTGTTATTTGATCCTTTTTACAGCATTATTTTTCCATGTCGTTCGTTTTGGAAGGATTTTTTTTTCTCCTCCAAATTATCATTTAAAGTGAAAAACGCTGAACATAGTTCAAATTATAATATCTAAAAGACCGAGTTTAGCTCGGCATTTTTTATTTTTTTATTATAATTGTTTTTGGTCAGGGAGTTTTGAAGCTAGCGTAGGCAATGAATAATTGAAGCTCGAAATCTCGTAGGCAATCAATAAAGCATAAAGGGCAATTTTCATCTTCATCTGCTTTTACCAGTATTGCATTATTATTATGTATGCTTCTTTGAAAGCAGATACGTTTTTAAAAAGTTGACCTGATATTAGAGACATGGAGTCTTCACCATAGTAATCCTACGGGGCTATAGAAGATCCCACATGGAGTCATCTACTGCGCATGCGCAGATGGTTTTCGTTATATCTCGTAAACTGCATATGTTAGAGACATCGGGTTTTCACTTAGAAGTACCCCCAGGGGTCCTCTAAGCCCCCCCCCAATTTTGGATCCATTGCGCATGCGCAGTATGGATTTTTGATTAATATTGGTCAAATCAATGTCGGATCGATATCATAGAGTTCCTATGGGTCTCGGGATGTCGATGACGTCATCTTCCAGTCAGACAGGAAGTTGTTATATCTCGTTTAAACACTCGTCTCGATGAATAAAGTCGAATGATATTTTTACTAAAAGTCGTGCCTCGATAGGGTCCGCGATCGGGTCTCGAAATTTGCAAATTCGAGTTACATTGCATTGTCTTATATCATTGGATAGTACGCGTCGAAATGCACCTAACGATACGAGTTTCACGTTGCTACTCTGATTGATTCGCGAGATACGGGCTCTCAAAGTTGTAAAAATTTAAATTTTCGAGAGAGGTTTTCGACATTGTGTTTGCAAAAACTCTCTTTACGACTGGTATCGATACACTCTACTCGATATCCTTTATCAAACGATTCCGTATTTACGTCGCTTACGTTATTAGGAGCCGAAAAACGAGAACGGGAATAAAACATGATGTTGTTTTAGTTAGGAGGGTTTGGAGCTCGAAATCGCGTAGGCGACCTACGCTTTCTCCCGATGAAGCCTTGCAAAGAAAAAAAAAGAAAGGGAACGAAAGAGCAAAGAGACGCCGAAACAAAATATTCAATCTAATCTTCAGAGACAAAACTTTCAATCAATAAAAACAAATCATGAATATTTAAAATTAGAAGCTGATCGAATTAAACCTGAACGTAAAATAGCTTTAAAACGGAAACGAAAAAAGCGTAAACGTATGCAGTGTGTTGCAGATTCTCAATGGCAACACTCAACTTCAAACACAGGACGTGTCCCTTTGGATTCTGAATCACAACCGACAGCATTCAAAGCAAAACGTCTCAGTTTCGATTCTGAGTTTCAAATATCGCTTTATAGCTCTAAGCAATTCATCGAAAAAATTGTTCTCACATGATAACTTGAAATTTGGGATAGCAGATTTCATTTATTTATTTTCACAAAATCATGTTTTTTTTTTTTTTGGAAAAAATTATTTAGATACGAATTACATATTGATTATATATGAATATTGTTCAATCTTACCTAGATATGAACTAGTCATTAAAAAAAAATCATAAATGCACTTTTTTTTGTGTAAAATCGCTTCTTTTCAGGTAAGACACATATACAGATAAGCTTAAAAAGCAACAAAACTAATTATAAACACTTAAGTAAAAATATAAAACAAGAAACGCGATTCGAAACGATGACGCATAACATTCATGTTATTCTGACCACTAGGCTGCATTGCCCATGCTTCGAGGCGGAAGTTGAATATACTTATTCTAATATTTAGTTATAAAAAATGATTTTTCTTCTGTATGTAAAATCGCGTTTTTTCAGAGAAGACATCTATAATAGATAAAATTAAAAAACAAAACCTTATCTAAACATAAAATTTGATTCCAAATCGTTACAGCTGTTCCCGAGATACACGAAATATTTTTTATGTACACAAGAATTGCGCGTTTAAAGTTATAAGACGAAAATAATCTGTGAAATAAAAAATAAGAATGTAATAAGACAATTAACTTTAGAAAAATATAACTATATGAGAAATAAATATCCTTGCCTTTGACTTTTAATCCGAACTCACCAAAAATATGACATAACAATTGTGACAATAATAGAATATGACTCTAAAGCATAGCAATTGTTAATTAGAATCAAACATCAATAGAATCTTCCAAAACAATAATTATCATTTCCCTTTCAAATAAAGAACTAAATCTAATAGGCTCGGAATGCCAGAAGGGAGACAGATTTTCAACTTCTAACGTTTTAAAATGATGTTTAGTATATACATTAGAGAACGCTAAGTCTAGGAACAAAGTGGCCTTATCGTCATGTGACAATGATTCAAAATTTATAATTCTGTTCCTGGTGAAATTACAGCAAGGAAATTAGAAATGAAATAAAAATTACGAGGGATATTTTTAGTTGCTCTTCAATAGCTTTTGCTGATGATGTCGTGTCCGCGTTACCACGGAAAGGGGGTGCAGTTGCTTCTGAGGGTGAAGACCCTGAGCACCCAAGGGCAGAAGTCTGACTTCAGGCCCATATGAAGAGGAAACTCACACATTCGCTTGCACTACCCCTTTTTACAGGGGGGGGGATACATTCACACACCTCACAGATAGAACACAGATGAAGAACAACCCTGCCCGAACTGGGAATCGAACCCGGGTCGCCCAGGTCACGGGGAAGATGCGCTACCCCTATGCAAGGACGCCGGTTTGAACATCTTTTGAGCTGCGATTTTGTTATGACAATGTGTAAAGTAATCATGTAGAGTGAATTAGTATAAGACTAGCATGTGAATCGTTATTTTATCGCACATCTAAATAAAAATAATACATTTAGTATTTTGGGAAATAGGACAAATGTCTTTATAACACACGTTTGAATAACAAGAAAAGAACGAATACCAAGTAATTCTAATTCAATTAGTAGAATTTTCAGCTATACCTGTTTGAATTAGTAATGGTAAAGTAAAAGATTAAACAGTAGAAAGTGCAATAGTTGCACATAATTGTCAGAAAGAAGTGGGATTCGATTATTAGATTACTACCTAGAATGTATTATTTGTTTTGTTTATTTCGGGATATAAGCTTTTAGAGAACAATGTAAATTTTCTTCGAAGAACTCGTTTATTGCTGATCGTTATATTGTAGAATTTATTATATTCATTGTCTCGAAGACATGTAATTTACTATTTGCATTCGAGTCAGTTTACTAGTCGAATGATCAATTCACCGCCTACTAGCTAGTGGTGGTAAAACTTTAAAAAAGTGTAAAATAATATTTTGAATTGAAATGAAACAGTCTGTTTCATCATAGCGTTTTAATACTTTGCAATTTCTCGAAAAATAATAGATTGTTGAGAACAATTTTTAAAGACTTTCGAAAGCTGATTTTTTTTTCTAAAAGTTATTAAGAAGTTTTGAAATTTGACACAATATTTTGGGAAAAATTATTTTGGCATATTAAGTATACGATTATAAAATGATGCAAGAAGGCAGCCATATTCGAAATGGAATTTCAGACTCAAAAGTATAAACAAAGTATTCAAATTTTGATAAATTTTTTTAAAAATGGGAATTTTGAAGTTATAGAAATATTAACTGAATTTCAGTTACAATAAGTGAATCCCAAAGGCTGGAAGGCGTCTCAAATATGCGGACGGGAAGCTACCCTTTGGTTGTTGATTCTTGCTCCCTGATGGGTGCATAAATGGTGTGGGAGAGGCTACAACCTACGGATGACAAGACGTACATCCTATGGGAGTGGATACACCGTTGCCGGTTAAAGCCTAGTTGAATATTTTCCGTACGCTTTCGGATTGTAATAGGTCGAAATAGCCAATAAAAAGGTTCGAATAGTTCGATTAAAATAAGGTGAAATAAGTCTCATTTAAATCTGTCTCTCTCTTGACCGTTTTAAGTTACAATTATTAAGCCGAATTTGGGAGTCACCGTGTTGTTTTTTGGTATAATATTGAGCACGTACAAAAGAAATAATTAATAAAATTTTAATCAATAAAAATGATTATCTAATTAATTGTTTTGAAAGTTTCACTTAAATCTTCCTTATCTTTATAGTATCTATGCTGGCTGTAGATATTCAATTGTTGGAATTTCTACAGGGAATAACAACAAGAACAATTCATTTTTCTTTGAAGATAAAAGTATTTTTTTTATTTAAAGTATTAGGTATCAAAGTATTTTGATTCCGATCAACACCATATATAGCTGATGATCACTAAATAAATGGATAAAGGTAAACTGCGTGCACATTATGTTATTTTGTTGTGTTATTTATTAATAATTTGTATATGTACAATGTTTTGTAGAATATCTCGATGCATTTCTTTCAGTATCTTAAAGAAATCCTATCTTCGTTATATATTTGTTGGAAGTGCGATTCTTTACGATTTTCAAAATCCATGTCTCTCTCAATCTCTGCTCTATATTTTATTTCCTGGCTGAAATTCAATTCCTTCTCTTTTCAAAGGAAATAGGCCAATGCAAATTTTATTCAACAGTCTTATATTTTTCTCCTTACATTGTTAAAGAAATCGGCAGCATCTTTGAAAACATTTTTGAAGTCGTCAATGAAACAAACTTCAGATTATAGAATGGTTGTCACTTTTTCTCAGAAATGACGCGTGGGTCAGAAGTGTCGCTTGATAATCTTGTTTTGAAATGAATCTGAATTTGTTTACTGAAATGTGATTATGTTTTCCCATCATATTCTGTTTAAAAAGAACGTCCAACAAAACTTCATTCTAGAGGAGATTTTCCAGACATAGTGATTTTTCATATTAGTAATAACTAGATAAATCTTTTTATGCATGAATATATGACATCTCAGACAAAGAATAATTCAGTTACAAAGAGAACTATGTCACTATTTCCAAATGAAATTACACTTTTAAAAGGTAATAAAATGTGTCATTTGTAGAAATCTAAGAAATTCGTTTTCATCTATATTAGATAGAGAGACTTTTAGTTCGATATGAAATATATATATAAAAAAATCTTTACAAACAAGAGTATGCGTTTAAAAGAATTGAAACAACTTGTTACTTCCCAGAAAACTGACAGAATATTACTGACTCAACCAATGTATTTTTTTTTCACGCTGAAACTTCGATGTCAGTCATGATGCTGGATGAGAGAAAACACATGACAGAAATCTGTGTAAAACAAATTTTAAAAACAGCGCAATCAGTTAGAAGTCAGAAAAATCAGAAGTTTCGAAGAAGAAGATGGTTTTCAACCATCAATAAGTTTATTTGTCAATTTTAGCATCATTAAATTGGAGTCATTTCTGCAATTCCTGAAATGTTTAATAATTTATATAGGTTTTCAATGCCGAAATCTAGTAAATTAACTTGTAGAATTCTAAAGAAAAGTCACCAATATATATATATATATATATAGATTTAATGAAGTTTTTAATGCTGTAATATTTTTAAACAATATCCTGTTGTTAAAATTAATATCTGAGTAGCATTATATTTTAAGATGGTATTTATATAAAAAAAATATCATGTATTTTCTCACTTTAAATTCTAAATTTAATCCAAATTAATTTCCAAAACTTTATCTGAATTTAGCCCATCGTAACTTGATTCTAAAATATTCTCTTATTTCGTGATCCAATTCCACTTTCGGTTTAATTAATCCCTTTGTAAAAATAATGCTTCATCAGTAGAACGTATCAAATGAAAGTGATACTTTTGCCCTTGTCAAAGGTCATTCCATCGGCACGTGGCCGGAAATCCTATCTTATATAAGGCGAGTGATCATTTGTTCGGCCCTTCTTCTTCTTTCTTACTTCTGCTTTTGTGTCGCACTGTGCCTTCTTGTAAAAATCATGCCTGCCACTCGGAATAGAATAAAACGAAATTAAAAATACAACGTCTCGTCTATGTCTTCAAACCTGCCTTCTGCTTCAACCAAAATAATGTTACATATTATTTAGCCGACAGGATTCGAAATTCTTTACACACACACATATATATATATATATAACTCATAAACTGATAATTTAATACACATATATTTGTATACCTGTTTGTTTGTTTCTTATGGCACTTGCCACTGACAAGCCCGCTGTTAGGAAGACAGCGATTTAAGCCTGGGGGGGAACGTCTCATATTTTTTATAGCAGCGCCAACTAGGGCCAAGAGTACGACTTTGCCACTCACGCATCATTCATTCGCTTGCACAACCCCTTTTTACAGGAGGGCACATTCACACATCTCACAGATAGAACAACAGAAGAACAACCATGCCCAAACCGGGACTCGAACCCGGAACACCCAGATCACGGGGAAGACGCGCTACCCCTATGCCAGGACGCCGGCATTTGTATACCTTATTATTATGATAAATGAGATAAATATCTTCACTTACATTTAAACACAATAAGACAGGGCGTCTATTTTCAATAAGTTAATACTCTTTATTTTCATAAATATATAATCTACAAAACAATCTATTCTCAAGGTATGACAATCTCTATATAATTTCCATGGATTATTTTTAAATTATCGATTTGTTTTTAAATTCAATAAATAATGCATGAATTAATAACTTTTCACTGAAAGGACAAGTTGATTTTGGCCACTTTCCGAATGCATTATTTTTTCTTCTTGATACATTCTAAAAATTTTTCCTTTAACAAAATATTTATTCGCGTCCTACATTCCAAACCAAATTCTTTCCGTAAAACCACCAGACTCTGTAGATGGGTGTGATTCTTAATTTCCCTAGTTCATGGCCAACTAATATTTTCTTTACTTTCCACGGTGACAAATATGAGAGAGGGAAAAATAAAATGAGAAAAGAAAATAAAGTATCTTTTCAAATTAGCGTCATAGCTAAACATCTGCAGCTGACATTTAACGGGTAAACACGTCGCAGTCCGGAAACTATTTCACTTCTTCCGAGAACTTGGCAGAGCTGATGTCGGCTTCGGAAGATGTGTTTTCAAGGCCCGTGTCATCGGTCAATTTAAACGCCGTCAAGGAACGCGAAAAAACGGTGTCTTTCAGAAAGCGTTTATTTCAGTTTTATACTTTTATGAGGACTTAAAATAATTTTCTTCTGAGTATGTTTTCTTTTCTGGTTTTAAGAATGTAATATTTGAAAAGCTTTGAATATATGCTCAACCTTTAATTAAATACACAATAAATTGGTATGATCTGTGAAATGGAATCATGGAGCCATGATGAAACCACTATCCATTTCTTCAGAAATCCTGCTCTGTAAGAAGAAGGGAGGTATTTTTTCCTCATCTTCAGTTGAGGATCAGGTGGTCTCTGGACTGGATCTATTATTCAAGTCCAGTGACTTTTTTTGAAATCGGGTGAGACAAATAACTTCGCATTTGAACCAAATCAAACTTCAAAGAAAGCTTAAAGAATCCCAAAGTTGGACAACGAAATCCTTTATTAACAAATTTGATGAAATAACAAAGAAAACAAATCGAGTTGAAATTGGAAATGTCTCACTTACAAACATTTCCTTGAAGTTACAATTTGTCGATATTGAAATATTAAACTATATAATTTTGTAAAAATTAAAAATTAAATAATGTTTATAAAACCCCCTTTTTTTATAAATAATAAATTTTCTTATGAAGCTTCTATGGTCATTAAACATACTAATACTTTCAGAATCAACTATTATTAGAATAATAAATACATTTCATGTTTCTATTTATTTATCACATTATAAATGTTTCGATTCCAAATTTAATTCTTTTTGAGTCCAATACGATTTTAAACGCGATTTTCAAAGCCTATGTTTCAGAGCACTATGTAGAAAATTATTATGGAATTGTTCAAGGAAGTAATAATTTATCCGTTTTAAAAGAGCGAGCAGAGTCATGCATTAACTATTATTTTTTTTTATCTGAAAGCGAGTGGAATTTTGAAATAACCTGTTTAATTGAGAGGTACAAAATAATGTTTCATTTAAAAAAAAAATGGAACAAATCAAATTATTGTCCCCTCAAAATCCTAGTGTAAGTCCAGTTTGCCCATTTCGGATATAGCTTTACCATAGGGGACATCTTATATTTGAAATATTTTGATATCTCTACATATATACGGATTTGATCCAAAATTAGATACATGTTTATGGATTTAACATATAGATAACATGCTAAATGTCAATAACTCATCTAGTTAATTGTAAATTTTGTATTATTTAATTTGCATAGATACATCCCCTGGAGAGCACCTGAAAAATAGAGAAAAGCTTCCCACGTCATAGTTAGTTCTCATCGCCCAGAAGGGTATAGAAAGGGCGTGGATTGAGCAATGGTGTGGGGTTGACCTCTCTACCGATGAGGGACGTGCCCCCTTTAGGAAGGATTGTACATTGGCAGTGATGGTTCTTAGGCTCAATCATAATCCTCGCCAACCATAATCTCTCTCGCGGTGTTCTGGTTTTTAGATTTATCACAATGCTTTCAGAGCAAGTGGAATAATGGTTACATATGCACACGACTAAATAGACAAACAGACCACTTGTTGCCGGATTTGTTTCAAATTTCGTATAAATCTGCAATTATGTTGTTAAAGTCATGTAACCTAATTTTATTTTTTTTCTAATTCGTTGCATTTTATTGAGGTATTGGGTTCACAGAACTCCATCACACTGATAGATTTTTAGAAGATTTTTTAAGTAAAGTACATAACTTGCCACTATATAATTTCCAAATTTCAAGTATATATTTTTTCGACATATTTGAAGTGAAAGTAAGATTTGAAACTAATCATTATTTGTTTACACTAATAGATTGCGCTTATTATAGAAATGCTTTTTCAATTTTTAGAAATTTTTGAAACGTTCTCATTACTAAAATTAGCATTATAAAAGCATGTTTAGTCATTCTTATATGGCACTGTCATTTTTCTTAGTTTCTAAGATGTCATGGAAAAATAAAGTCGATTCATGTGATGATCATGTGTGAGTCACATGGCTAACATAAATTCGTATGTCATCAAATATCTATTGCACATTTTCTGGACCTGTGTTATAACCACCATTTCATCCACTGTATTTATGTAAAAAAATGTTTTTAAAACGTTTTTTAACAATTTTTTTAGCTCATGATTTAACGTAACAGCTCAAGGTTTATATTTTATCAAGTGTTTTTACCCAAGCCATGACTAGAACAATACTGAGTACCGAAAAGAAAGATAGAAAATAAGAAAGAGAGCCATGAGAAAATATTCTAAGCTTATATAGTTTTAGAAAAGAATTTGTCGATGCAGCTTTCTGATTCTGTGAGGAAAATAATGTTTCCCTCAAATCAGAAGTGACAGTGAAATCAGAGTTCGAGTGACTCGGAAAATGTCTCTAGAGCATAAATTAATTAGAATTTGTTACATATAGTTTCCCCCTTAAAATATGTGATATTTTTATTTAACTTTAAATGTCATAGACTATTTTATGTTTTTCTCGTGTCTTCATCAAATTTATAGTATTATTCATATTATAAAGAATTCGATATTTTAAAAGAAACTATCTCTATTCCGGCCATCTTTTTGATTCTTATCCTGTGAGTCAATTTTACAATTTCATATCAGCAATCTGCATCGCAATCCCTATTAGAGCCCCATTGACTGGCAAGAACCAGATCCGTTTTTTACCTCACCAAATAAAAGCATACATCGACCTCTCATCGATTTTCCGAGCTGATGATTAATCATGCGTTCCCTGATTACATGCAATAAGAATTTATGGTTCTGCAGGACTTGAAAAATGCTCTCAAAGAGGGTCTTGTCTTTGTGCTAAAAGCAACATCTCTTTAATCACTCGTTTTAGGAGCCGAAAGGGTTCGTAGAAGGGACGTTGGCGTGCCTGTCTACCATAAAAGATAGTCAGACATCTGACTATAGTAAAAAAGAACATAGATTCGTGTCTTTAGTAGTCATCATGTATAATTCTCTGTCCTAGAGTAATATTAGGAATTTAATGCTTGTAATCCTGGTTTCGGGTATGTCTGCCCATGTTACCAAGATTTAGCAGTACTGAATATTCTTGAATGACTCATTAAATGAACTATTAATTCTATCCTGTGATTTCATTTAGTTTTAGTATATCAAGAGATATAAAAAGATTGAATATACTATCATATTAAGGAAATAATGGTTTATTAGATCTCAGAAATATTGAGTATGTCAGAAATTTTTGCTGATTGGACATGGGTTAATAACAGTATTTATGTAATTGATAAGATTATTTTGGAGCATTTATGAGTCGGGAACTACCTACTGTTTTATTTACTTCATATTTATTATTGAAAGCTGAAATCTGAGTTTTAGCGCTAAATAATGATCCATCTCCAAACTGTGGCTTAATGAATTAATTATAATGTTATAATTCATTCTGGAAAATTGTTGTATTAGTGTATTTCTTATAAATTTTAAAACCATATATTTCATATATAAAAACTACTAGAGTGGATGATTTAGTTTCTTCAATTGATATTATGCATGGCTAATATCATAACTAATAATCTAATAACTAATATCACTAAATAATGGCAGTTAAAACAGTTAGATTAATGACCATTTTGAAAATTTAATGATAGATTTAGTGAATATCTAGCAGTACATGTGGCATATATTTTGTGAAATGGAGCCTTGAATCTGTAATTTGTCAGCAAAATTATTACCAAATTGAAATGGAAAAAAAAAATGCTAACTTTTATTTTAGAAATCATATGATTTAATCAGGTTTTAAATTTTAACTGTTATTTTTTATAATTATGTGTTACTTTCTTGTTTCTTAAAATAAACAATAAGTAAAAATCTTTTTTAAAGATATTTTGTATGTATCACATTGGATAAAGTCAGATTGTAATAATGTACTGAAGAAAAATATACTCTTTTTCTTTTTTTGCACTTTTCTTTCTTTCTTTTTTTCTTACTAAATCCGTTTTGGGTTTTTGATTAATAAAATTTTTGAACTTTTTAAATAACAAAACCCCATTTCTTTAAAGGAAGGGATAAAAGGTTCTATAGAATGTTTCAGAACTCATGTTGAAAGTTATAAATGCTGAAAAAACATTATAAACACGCACAAATAAAAATGAATTCATGGATTGAATTCATAGAAAGAATGATATGAATTGATTCATAGAAAATTCATAGAAAGATGATTCATGAATTGATAGAAAGCATTGAAATGGTGAGATTATTCTATAAAATGAGCAGTAACGGCTCTCATTTTAAAACGTAACTGTGCAATAAAAAACAGCTTCCAAAAAATGTAATTTGAAAAAAAAAAAAAGATTCTTTTCCTATAAGTATTCTAAAATTTTCTATTTCAAATATACATATCAAGTATTTTTTTTATATTTCAGTCACATTAATTAATTACTATATAGTATAAAAACCAATTTATTTTTTATCAAACGATGATAATGTATTTGGTGAAGTGATAATTGTAGTAAATAAAAGTATTCACTTCTCTTTTCCCACAAGATCTGAAAATGACCCTTACAAAAATGACCATCAAGTAAATTGTGCAACAAAAGATCTGTAATGCTTTAATTTTGGGGCAATAATTAATGATAATCGAATCCTCATAATGGTCAAGAAATCAAGAATGAAGTATCAATAAACATCTAATAAGAGGGGGGAAAAATTGAGAAAAAGAAACCCAAGGAACGAAAGCGAACTTTTGATGGGAGTGAAAAGAATCAGCGCTCCAAATCAAATCTGTTCTGACTGCAGCTCCTACGCCACTAAATTCTGAGAAATTTTCAAGGAAATGTAGTATTTTCTTCAAATCAATCAATCAACTGTGTGCGCAATTGGCTTTCATCGTGCAGCTGACGAAAGTCAACTTCGAGTAGCGAATTGATTTACTCGTTGCGACCTACGTTTCTCTATTTTGTTGTTTTATTTTCTACTAGCCGCCTTTGGCGACCAGCCGGTTCGCCAATCTTAATGTTCGTTAAAATTTTAATAATTAAATATTTTATGCAATTCCAACTTTAATAGATTCTTCAGCAAAATATTTTAAAACTTCAAATTTTGATAGTCATATAATTCACTCATAATATTATAAAGGCCTTCAGTCATAACGTGATATGTATCTCTCTAATTTTCTGTTACCCCTCGTAGAATTTATGCTTTAAATTAAAGTGTAAATGATTCATCTGCAATTAATATAATAATATTTTTTACTGAAACAAAGCATTTTTTTTAATAATATGATTACTGATAATAGAGTCATTGAGCGTTTAAACTTTATGCGCACTAAAGAATATCTTTCTTAATTTATGTAATATCTCAAGAATTTGTCAACAAAATTATCACAGATTCATCATGAACAGGTCGATTAATGAACAATGTTTACTTTTAAATGCTGCAAACACTAAGAAAATAAAATGAATCGTTTAAAATAATCCGTCTAAAACAGGTTTAAAAAAACTACTTAAAAAACGATGTAATTAAAACTATAAGCATATACAAAAAATATATAACTAACATAAATACAATTTAATTACAAAAGCATGCAACTAACCTAAAAGTAATTTAAATCATTGAAAACAGGTTTAAAAAAAACTACTTAAAAAACGATGTACTTAAAACTATAAGCATATACAAAAAATATATAACTAACATAAATACAATTTACTTACAAAAGCATGTAACTCACCTAAAAATAATTTAAATCGTCTGTTGAAAGTGGTTGTCATGACAACAATCAGAACAATGCGCATGCGTGAATTTTCTTCGGAAACTTCTTTTCCCTTTCCAGCTGTGTTGCCATAGAAACCGGCGCACAGCTGTTTACACGTTTATGTTTATCTATTCAGATTTTATAATATCTAATCAGAGTAACGGTGAATATCAGTGTGTTCGTGTTCGTCAATAAATGTTAATTTTTTTAATAACATGATTAACGAAAACAGAGTCACTGAGCATTTAAACCTTATGGGAACTAAAAAATATCTTTCTTAATTTATGTAATATCTCAAGAATTTGTTTGAAAAATTTGAGTTCACCCGGATAAATTAATAGATTATTTAATACTAGCCGCTTTTGGCGACCAACCGGTTCGCCAATCTTAATGCTCGTTAAAATTTTTATATTTAAATATTTTATGCAATTCCTACTTTAATAGCTTCTTCATCAAAATATTTTAAAACTTCAAATTTTGATAGTCATATAATTCACTCATAATATTATAAAGGCCTTCAGTCATAACGTAATATGTATCTCTCTAATTTTCTGTTAACACCCGTAGAATTTATGTTTTAAATTAAAGTGGAAAGAATTAATCTGCAATTAATATAATAATATTTTTTACTGAAACAAAGAATTTTTTTATAATCTGATTAATGAAAATAGAGGCACTCAGCGTTTAAACTTTATGGGCGCTAAAGAATATCCTTTTCAATTTACGTATTATCTCAAGAATTTGTCAACAAAATTTTCTTAGATTCATCATGAGCAGATCGATTCATTAACAATGTTTACTTTTAAATGCATCAAACATGAAGAAAATGAAACGAATCGTTTAAAATAGACGGTTTAAAACAGGTTTTAAAAAAACTACTTAAAAAACGATGCACTTAAAACTATAAGCATATACAAAAAATATATAACTAACATAAATACATTTTAATTACAAAAACATGCAACGAACCTAAAAAAAATTTAAATCCAGTCCGCATCGGTTGATAATAATTCGTCAACACAATGCGAAATTCAGAACACAAAGCGCATGCGTGAATTTTCAACGCCAGTTACGTAACGCAAATACGTGATTTTTTTTCTACGCCAGTTGGGGTAACGCTATGCGGATTAGAAATTTTTAATTTCCTTTATTCTGTTTTATTTTTATTCAAAAGTTCTTCAGAATGAATCTGAAGGATCGATTAATTAACAATGTTTAATTTTAAATGCATCAAACATTAAGAAAATATACAGAATCGTTTGAAATAATCCGCCGAAAAATACTAACCCTAGCCTCATTACTGTTGGGAGAAAAAAACCCCGGAAGCCTTACTCATTTGGCGGTGGCGAAAATGGAAGATTTTTTTGGCGGAAAAGTTGGCGGTGGGGAAAATGGAAGATTTTTTTGGCGGGAAAGTTAGTTTTTAATTAATAATTAAATTTCTAATTAAAATTTCAAAAAAAGGGACCCCAGGTGCACATTCCCGACCTCTAAGGTATACATGTACCAAATTTGATAGCTGTATGTCAAATGACCTGGCCTGTAGAGCGCCAACACACACACACACACACACATTGAGCTTTATTATAAGTATAGATATAGATTTAATTCTTATGATATTGTAACTTTTCACATTTTCATGATTGCCGAGCTCTAAACTTTATAACATAAGCAAAGAGAACTGAAATCTAAAAGTAGAAAAAAAAACATTTCATTTGCGCAAATAAATTCGGTGGGTGCTGCATACCTACAGCCCGAATGAGCGAGACGCCACTACAAATGATTTCCAGCTATTGTGATTTGGAAGTTTGAAGATTTGAGGTATGTCATCTTTGATCAAGATTCAGAAATAAGATATCCACACCTTATTTCTGAACTATGGGCAACAGTTCTCTTGTAACTTCAAAGCAGCATTTTAGTCCAAAGGAACAGTAAAAAACAAATTCCAGAATGAACTAACAATATCATGAAAGAGAAAATTCAAAGAAGATTGCATAGAACTGCTCTATGGGGGAGGAGAGGGGTCCCCTCGAAACTTTCTCTCATATTCTAATAAAGGTGTTATCTCAGAGAATGCCTCGCATGGCATTGACGTTCAATAACATTAATGTTTGCCGTTAAATTACATTTTTACTGAATATATGTTGGCGATTAATCGCTGGCATGCGGTTACTATTACATGAAAATCAAATGTTTGTTTAACACGTTTTTTTTTTCTCAACCGATTACAACAAAAAAAAAATTAGCACAGAACTACATTTGAAATCACAAATCATGTACCAAATTTTATATATTTAAATCATTACGTTTTTAAGTTAAAATATTTATATGCTTCTGAAAGAACAGATCGACAAGCTATCAACTCCTTGTTAGATTTGACTCCAAATTTGATATGTGTTTACACTACAGAAATTAAATCTATGTACCTAATTTTATCCATCCAGTATCCTTCGATTTGTAGTTCGAGTTTTCACTTGTATTTAGGGATTGCAATACCGGGATACCGAATACCGGTATTTTGAGCCATTTGCACAATTTTGTAATACCGGTATTCACAAGTTTAAATACCGGTTTTTCGGTATTTACTAGAAATTTTTAAAATTGTCTCCACTATATGTTCAGGTATCGCGAACATAGCAAAAAAGTATAGATTTTTGTTTTTATGTCTCCCTAACGGGCGAAATTAATTAGCTAATTAATTGCTTAAATCTAAATAAGCGAAACATGGATTATACTTGAAAGAAAATATTTTATCCATAACGGCTGATGGAGCAACAATTATGAAAAAAGTTCGAAGGTTGATTGGTGCAAATCAGCAGTTGTGCTATTACATGTCCTAATACATCTATTAGGAGTAATAGATGTATACCAAAAAAAATAAAGAAATAAATAAAGAACAGAAGAATCCAAATACTGTGGATATAGAAACTTCGGATTCCAACTTTGAAAAGAATAAGAGTGAGAGTGATATCGACAATGAAGATACAGACAATGTAATTGTTGAAGAAGATATTGCTAATGAGGATGAAATATTAACCTATCAAGAATTGATTGCTTCCTATAATTTATAAAGTTCGAAAATTTTTTTAAGATATTTAAACGTTCTCCTATAAAAAGGATATATTACTAAAATATATACTAACTGAAAACAAAACAGAATATATGTTAATATTAGATTCTAAAACACGTTGGAACAGTTTACTCCTAATAATGGAACGATTTTTGAAACTGAGAAATCCAATCCAAAAAGCAATAATTGACTTAAACCTGTAAATTAATTTTTCAGATAATGAATTCGACTTAATATCCAGAACTATATCAGCTCTACTTCCAATAAAACTGACTATTTATGCATTATGTCGGAGAGATTCTAATTTATTAACAGCTAATGCAACAATAAATTTCATGTTGCAGTCACTGAAAGAACAGCACACGTCACTATCTGAAGAATTATATATTACATTGAAAAATCGCACAGAAGAAAGGCATACCGAAATAGAAAATGTCTTATGGTATTTACATAATTATAATGATTTCAAAAATGAAAATGAAAAAGAAGAAAAGAAAATAACCAATTCAAATCTGATTAAGTTTAGAGTAAATTTTCTTAAAATTTTTTACCCACAAACCTATCCACATTCAGAAAAATTCGGTTCAATTATCGAAGATTATGTTTTCACTACTGTCGATAGTGATAAGGAATTGTCAATTGAACGAAAATTAGAATTAGCGATAAATAAAAAAAATTCAACGAACCAATACAGAAATCAGCTATATCCAAAACCATCCGACGAGAAATCGATTAATTTGAAGATGAGGGATTTAGAGGTAAATACTTGGAAAAAGTATATCGCGCATTGCTAACAGTACCACAACCTAGCGTAGATGCCGAAAGAGCGTTTTCGACAGCTGGTAATTTTTGCACAAAATCAGGCACAAATTTCAGGCTTAATGACAGTACAATTGATGCATTATGTTTTTTTAAGATCACATTTCAAAAATTTATAATAGTACCACAGACTGAAAAGAGATATTTACATTTTTTTGTTATTTAAATAAATAAGATGTTTCTTTACTCTTTTGCAATTATATACGGTTATAATTTATAAGTTACAAATTATTTTTTGTGATATTTACACTCTCTAACAAAATTGGCAAATAAAACGAAGAAAAACCTGTGTTTTCTTTCTTTTTCTAAAATTTCTAATACCGGTATTAAAACCGGTATCCCGGTATTAAGATTTAAAAAATATCGAATACCGGTATTGAAATTTTGGTCCGGTATTGCAATCCCTACTTGTATTCAAATAGTGGACAGACAGATTTCCTCTGAACGAATTTAACTGAAAATTTGATAGAAATTTGCGAATTTGGTGTAAAGACTGTATACCATATTACATCTGTGGAGCTCAATGATTTTTTTGCAGACAGAGAGACAGACATAATGCCAAATATTTGCTTTTTGATATCAGGAAGATCTAAGTCGAGGAGCTAATTTTTTGTCGATTGCCGTACTTTCTCTGTGCTTCGTATGCAAGGAAGTAGAAAGAGCTTATCTGTAGGCAGTAAGTAGTGAATGCAATTAAATGGATCGTGTGCCAAAGTGTCCAAAATTTAAATCGTATCTGTAGTTTATCAGAAACCATTTAGCATGATTTCATCGGTAATGTGATATTCATTAATATATTTTGAATGCAAGAAAATGCAAGTTTGGACATTATTTTGCTTTTTCCCCAGTTTTTTTCTCTGCGATCTCAAAGTTTAAGATACATAATCTGATTCCGTAAACAAAATGAGATCGAAGTGGCAGAAGTGTTTCATAACAACATGAGAATAATGATGCGTGAAATAAATATTGACTTCACCACTTTCACAATCTCGAGAGAAACTGATAAATTATGTAAACGTTGTTTTTATAATATAAAGATTGATTTTTTCCAAATTATTACTCAGAAAGTCTAGCGATTTCTTCGCAGTTATCGTCACATCTAAGAGTAGAATGTTAAAATATCATGAATAGTCAAATCTGCCCTGATGTTAAGATTTTTTTTTTTTTTTTTGCTTATTTGGAATTTATATAAATTTCAGATTTTTGGTCTTGTATTTTAATTCAGTTTGTTAGTTACTTTTATGTGAAATTGTACAGAGTGAAAGGATTAAAATCATCAGGAAAATTCGACCTCGAGATTTTAAATCATTTTCTTGTTTCACACATCTTCGAGTTCCAAAAAACATGTCTGGAATTATGTTTGTTTGTTGGTGAACTTGAGAATTCATAAAAGCGTTTTAAGTTAGAAAGGTGAAATTCGACACAAGGTTTCCGTTTGAAAATATCATTTTAAATTACGAATTTCGCTTAAAATTTATTCAAATCTAAGATTATAGAATTTGTAGGATTACAGCAAGGAAACATTAAGTCTTTTTTTTTTTTTACTTTTTTTTTTATCCTGTTTACTTTTGTTTTTATAGGAACGAAATATAATAAGGAGTTTTGTATTTTTTTATAGTTAGTAAATTGTTCAGTTTATTATTCTGAAAATATTTACAGTGGGATGGAATTAAAATAAAGTAAATAGTGACTTGCTCGGAATCAGTGAAATTACTTTTTTTCTATTTTGTACCATTTTCGATGTCTATTTTCGAATTTTTCCATCCTAGAATTTCTCGTAAATGAACAAAATGTTAGCTCCATAATCCATCCCCTTTGCTGTTATTTGAGCTAAGAAAAGTATTTTCGATTGACTTTGAATTTCATTACAATAAGAATATACAATTTTGTTAATTTATTTATTTTGAAGAATAATAATTTATTTTCGAAATTGTTAGAACTTACTCGGACTTATAGAACGTTATTTTATATTAACTATATAAATATTGTAATTCCGTGTGTTCCTATAAGTAGCTTATTACATAAAATATCAAATGCGAAATCAAATGCAAAAGCAATAGAAGTTCACGATTATATTTTAAACACATAGGCATTAAAAATTGTTTTCTGAATTGAAATATATCCATTGTTTTCAGTTATTAAAGCTGATATATTTATGAATACGCGAACAATAAGGGTAATTACAAAGCGAATTCTGCAATATGAGGCTGGTTTGTTTTTAATTTTGAATGACAAGAATTTTAAATAATGAAGAGAGAGTGAAAGAAAATAATTAATCATTTCCCAACGGAATGGTTTTTTCTATGAACAGTTTTTAATTGAAATATTTTTGAAAAATATTTTATGAATAAAGGTATCTACTTAATAAAGAGTTGAATAATTATTTCGGTTAGGAATTAGTTATGACGAACTATCGACAATAAACACCATATCAGCTTACAGGAATTCATTAAACTTGATGAGAGAGAAACTGTTTGAATTAATCAAGAAGCATTATAAGAGACAATGCAACATGTGATATGAATAGATTTCCGTTGATACTGGTAATTAATTTTGTTTAGTGTTTAAAACTTCAACAGTTTGAATCAAAATCAGCAAAAGTAAATTCCAAATTAATTATAAGTTTATTATATTTTTTTTTGTAAATACTTAATATGTGCATGATTCATAATCATATTATGCTTATTCACCTGAAAATTAAAAAAAAAAACATTGTATAGATGTAAATTTCTTTATTAAGTTGTATTCGACGTGATGAAGTTGTATATCATCCCGTATCCAAAATTATCAACAATAATCGTCATTGCTGTCTGAAACGCTAGGTGGAGTTCAAAATAACTCCATCCCTTTAATCTGCATCATTTTTGGATTCTCTAATTTCAACTTTTGTTTTGGCAGTAAGCTATTCAAGGACCTTTTGTAACTTTAAAGTAACAGATTTATTGATTTTCCAATAAAGCTAAGCATGAATAAAAATTAGTTATGGGATCGTTAACTTCTCGTTTTATTTACATTAGTTTACGCTGGATTGTAAGAATGATGAAGTTTGGAATTTTTGTTATTTTATGTTTTTGCTGACTCTTTATATTCTCCTCTCCCCCAATATTTTTTCGGTATTTTTTTATTCTGTATTTGGAATAGATTTTTTTTCCTGTTAATGGTCTGTTCGATCAATTTTTAATGAGTAATTTTGATTTGAATTTTCGTGACTTTTTCTAGTTCCCAGAATTCTACCTTTTATTATTACTTTCAACGTTACTTTAAATTTACATCTAAAGTGCACAACAAAATTTATTAATGTAATAAATTAACATGATTTAAAAACTCTAGTTGAAGCCATAATAATATATAATTGAAAAGTTACAAATTACTCTCAAAATTCAAGACATTTTAATCAAGTACTACATTACATATTTAATAATAAGTAGAGTATATAATGTAAAATGTAATTAAAATTTAAAGATTAAAATGCGTTTGTATGTAATGCCACTATATTTAATATTTTGAAAAATATCATTAATTTCAACCATAAATTAAGTTAAGTGGGGGAAAGGAGAGAATATAAGAGATTCCTATGGTATGTATGACATTCAGAAATTTTATAAATCATCTTATTAAAACTTAATGAAAAACTTATTATTAAAACTTAATGAAAAACTTATTATTAAAACTTAATGAAATTAATCTTATTAAAACTTAATGAAAACTATTACTTCATATTTCTCCAAGGTAAATTACACATTAAATTCTAAACTGAATTACTGAAGGAGACTAGGAGTCAACTTATTAACTTTGAATCCTCCATATTTTTATCAGCCGATTTATATCACGTATTTGGGACAAGACCCTCGCTCCTTGAAGATGTCTGAAATATCATATAAAGTTCAGTAGCCCCAAACTCACTCACCCATTATCTCACGGGCCAGATAAAAAAAATCTAATACTTCCGACAGAAGATTAATAATATGGAGCTGAAAAGGCTCAAGTGGAGGCAGATTTTGGTTTATAATACGACTTTCGTGTAGTGTTTGATCAGCAAACAGAGGCCTATCTCCCCCTTGCCTGTGAAAATGAGAAGCAGGTTGTGTACTCAAGTTCTTGAGCGGTTTCCTTCGCCATCTGGAGTCTTATGGGGGTGGGGGTCGGAAATTGTTTTAGAGAGCCCCAAGGAAAGAGTTTCAGTGCTTGCTTCTATCAAGTTGTTTGTGGATGAAATTTAATTTCCATGAATTATTAAAAGTGTTTTCATGTGTAACTGGTGTTTGAATTTAATGTTATCACATTATTCGTTTGAGATGTATCTAACAATAATAACACTTTGCAAATTTTTCTTTTGTTAGAAAGATTTACCTTTTTATTTTTTTAATGCTTTGAAATGTATTTCTTTCCATTTCTAAAACTGCTAACGTTCTATTTTTTTATTTAAGCAACATATTTCTGAATATGAACATTTCACAAATTAAAACGTGAAAAGACTATTTGATAATCTTTTTTTTTGAAATTGACGTGGTGAAATATTCCAAGTATAAATTTTTTATGAGGTTTATATTGCATATCTCTACTACTAATAAAGATGAATATGTGGGTGAATGTTGGTATTCCACAAGCCCCCACCATTTGACCTACAGCTTCCAAATTTCGCACATGCATTCCTTGGAAAAATTAAATTGAATTGAAATTTAGATGTTATCCAATATAACTCCCAAAAATATTTCAACGCAAAAATGATTTTTATATCAACTTAATATCTGAAAAATTGTCTTTTAAATGTTACTAATTTAATAGTTGTGCAAATTTTTAATAAATTTTAGCAATTAAAAATTTTTTTTTGCCCAATTTCTAACAGTAGATTACATTGTTGCCTTGAAAATGAAACCATTGTCATCGTTTCATGAAATATTTAATCGTGTGATTTTCTCCGATTGTTGAAAACTAATGAAAAAGATTCTGCTTAACATATGTGTAAGTTACAATAATAAAGTTACAATACCCCGGCATTTAAAAGATAGATTGACTTGGCACTTGGCGTCATGATGTTATGGGACTGGTGTTTAAAAGAATGGTTCATTTACACAATTACACTTATTAAAGAAAATTAAAATAATACGGCTGTAATTCTGTTAATTTGACGGAATCGTGGGTATGGATTTATGTCCAAATAATTTATCTGAAAAATATAACCATTATCATTGGTGCACCAACTGGTTGTCAGAGGTGATTAGTGCATAATAAATACACATATGCATAATATATATAAGTTAAAAAATAATAGATTATTGTGTCTACTGGATTTTCTTCTATTTGTAAATAAATAAATTTATTTGCTATATATAATTAAAATGTAGTCATATAAAAACGGTTTGATTGTTATCAAAATATTACGACAATAATCGCAAATAACTTATATATGATCTCAAATATTTAGATATGTTTGAAAGAGTGATAGGAAAATTAATTAAAAATTAAGAACATGAAAAAAAAAAATGTTATGCCCAAACGGCTAAAAGTGAAGACAAAAATGGTGCTTCTTTCCGAACGTTGGTGCATTTTAAAGTAGGCCTAAAAGGTGATCATACAATAAATTTCAAAATTGCATTTGTATCCGAACCTAAAGACAAATGAACCAATATTTCATATATGGGTTATAAGAGCTGTATTAAGATGAATTCCTAAAAGAGAGATATAATTTAGTTTAGTTTAGTTATATTAACGTCCCGTTTTAAAGCAACATTAGAACCCTTTTGAAGCGGACCTCGTAATTTTGAACTGTGGTCACATGACGAAGACGTTTCATGAGCTAGCACCCCCCTTTCCATACCACATCAGCGTGAGGACGTGTGGCCCGCATGTTAATGTGCCCCAGACTCGCTTACACGACGGTTCTTCGGTGAATCGTGTCTCGAACCTCACACCCTCCGGCTCCGATGCCGAGACCTTACCACCAGGCCACCGCGGCCTCAGAGAGAGAAGGAGAGAAGACAAAGAAGAAATGAAATCTATAAAAACTCATGAATAAACGATATTTTAATGCTATATGAACGAAAATGAGTCTATAATTACAATAAATGCTCGAAAAATTTATTTCGCCAAATTTCATTAGAGCTCGATTAAATAGAAAAGATGTTTTTACTAAAATGAATGTTATATAATATGAAATTTATTGAACATAATCTTTTATTAATAAATAATGGGATTCCCTAACCCTACGAGCAACGTTTTCAGTATACTGACTTTCCATGTATACAAACTATTATACACCTGGAAGTCACTTGGTATATTTTATTTTCTTACTAAAATCATATTTTCATGCCTTCTGTGGTTTGTGCATGAAGTTTGGTTTCATTTCGTTCTTTCATTTTAACTGTAACTGTCTCCAAGCATAAAAAATATTCCATGCCCTCCTTGCATGTATAAGTTCTTGTATTTTCAAACTTACTTTCACTTTAAACATTATTATTGCCCTATAAGTATATAATGGACTCATAGAATTTGTCCATATCTTAAAGGTTTATTTTAAATCTATCACAAAAGCGTTTTCCGAAAAGCTTATATTTAAAATGCTCATATCTAAAATGTTTTTACAAAAGATCGGGTTGGAAAAGACATCTGTTTGGTTGATATTCTACTATAGAATCAAATTGCAAGGTTTGAAATACCTTCCGATAAAAAGAGCGAAATCGATGCTGATGACAATATCATCTTGTTCCGGCTGTCAACGCTGTAATTTTTTTCTTGTACCAACAATGGAACGGAAGATGAGGACTAGTTGGCGTCAGTTTTTGCCCGGATCAAACTTTTCTAGAGGTATAAAGGGAGCAGACAGCGCGGAAGGGAATCGTTGAACGTCGCCGACACACTAAGCCCATTTTTTTTTCTCCCGCATCAGAGAATCTTTATAACAGTTTTCTGATCTAATACTGTCCTTTTGAAATTCTAAGAAAGATGCTTTTTATTCAATAGCTGCAAAAAGTCCTTATATCAATAAAAAAAATATCGTGTCTTTTAGTAGATAGTTTATCGAAAATACGAAAATATAATTATTGGTAAAAAAATATATTTTCGCAAATCTGCAAACAAAAAAAAATCATATTTTTACTTGTCGCACAATATAATGTACTGTAATTTTGCCAACTACAGTATACTTCCGATTATCCGGCCTAGTTTTTCTTTTTCTTAATTAAATGAGGATGGCAAGACTGCGTTGGCAGTATTGCCAAGGCGTCGGAAGCAGGTGCTTGCTACGATCCTCCTACGTGTAGTGTGCGAAATACAAGTGGTTTCAGGAAAAGAGAAGTTCATTGTTTCGTCATTGTGTAACGGACCTCAATTGTTGCCGCTGCTCCTGATTATAACTGTACGGTACGTCCAGGATTCGTAAATTGTTCTTGGGATAGCCTTAATGTTTCTTTAAATGTTCCACAGTGAAAATTCTTGAAGCGTGTAGGGCGGTATCTAAACATATATAGACTACCAGTACAGTGCCTTCTATTTTAACTTGAAACGTTACTGGCAACTGCTTCTGTGACTCACCGGGCCGAAGCAGCGTTCACGTTATACATGGCTTGAGATAAATGGAGGGCTTAGTACTCAATAAGAAGCGAGAAAATACGTATTATATCAATGAGTTTTAGCATAACTTTGTCTTCTTGCAGCGGTGGGTAAAGAAATGAATCCACAGAACTCCGGCATCTCCGGCTTTTTTGTTATCTGGCCTGCCCACATTAGGCCGGATACTCGGGTGTGTACTATAGTATATTCTACTCTCTACAAAGTGTTAAATACCGGAAGCTGCTAGTTTTCTGAGATGGACGACTTAATGGAAATTTTTATTCTAAGATAACACTTTATATAAATTATTATCAAAGTTTACTTTTATAAATAATCACAATAAATACTATTTGATTTTAATTAAATTAATTAATTATTATTTTTATATTTTTTAGATAATGATAATTTTGGTAGGATAATATTAGAACATTGGAAGATAGATTTTAATATTATATTATAAATATCTAAATTATTATTAAAGTTTCTTTTTAAAAATAATCATAATAAATACTATTTTATTTTAATTATATAAATTTGTGATTATTCTTAGACTTTTTAGGTAGTGATAATTTTGGAAGGATGATTACAGTTATGATTAAAGATTAAATTATAGATATTTCTTTAGCAACTCGGAAATTGCATGTTCGTAGGACAACAAAAATTATTTTGGCTTATTTAAAGTGACTAGATATCCTAGATTAATTTTATAACCATAGTTTCTATCTTTCTTGTCCCAGCATTGAAAATTACCCAACATTCATTCGAATTTTGAAAAAAAAATATATATAATTGAAATAATATTAAGGTTATTTATATGGCAACATTAATAATATAGCTTTAAGGGCATCAAAATATAATTTCTCACATTAAAAGAAAACAGATCTGCCTAATTAAATGGATAATCAAGGTTTCAAACTTTTAGTGTCAGCTCTGAAGAATGCCCCAAAGGGCTTAGAAATTGGAAAAAATATTGCAGATGGCCTTTCCTGTTGATTATAATTAAATTTATTTAGAAATTAAAAAATGCTTGACTAAATATTAATGGAAAAAAAGGGAACTTCTGATGATTTTTTTCCTTGCTAACTATATGCAGCATATCGTTAATTATAAATTGCCTGGATTCCAAAAACCTGCAAAAAAATACTTTTTAATAGAATAGGAGTAATTTCATAGTTCTAATTATCTGTAAAAACATTAAAAGCAGTATTAATTATCAATATTATTCAACAACATTTTTTCAAAGAGCGAATAATGCATGAAATAAATTAATTACTCAAAGATGTACGCAAACAGCATTACTTATATGAGTAACTGAATTTGTAGAAAATTATTTAAATCAACAACAAAAAAACGACACAAGTTTTCCTTTCCATTCTGCTTGTATATCACTTCTACAATATACTATTTTTGTTGTTTTTCAAATTAAAATAATAATTTTTTTTTCTTAAAAGTATTTGTGAAAATTCGCTCAAAATCTCTTCATTTCAAATAATTGAAAGTATTTTATGTCCCATAATTTTGATGATATCAGGACCTGTAACGGTTGCATAATTCTAGTGCTTTTTCCTGTGATACGACAGATGGCGTTACCTCATTAACATCAATGTATATTTCCCGTAATCATTCTGGTAGGCCATTATTAGATTGTGTTTTAAGTGAATGTCGTGTATTTTCGTGTTCGTGTTTGTTTTGTCTTGTGAAATGTGGAACTTAGAAAATAATTAAATATATGTTTCTGAAACTCATTTTTAAGTAAAAGAGATAGACCTTCAAAACAACTTTCTAATGGTAAAAAAAATCCTGGGAAACACGCAAAAAATATCCAAAATCACACCACCTACCCAAGACGGTTTTAGGTGGTGTAGGGGGCGGATGTAGCGATTGCATAACTCTACTACCTTCTCTATGACACAACAGATGGCGTTACCTTATTAACATCAAAGTATATTTCCCATGATAATTCTGGGTGTTCATTATTAGATTGTATTTTAAGTAAGTGTGGTGTATTTTCGTGTTCGTGTTTGTTTTGTCTTGTGAAATGTAGAACTTAATTAAATAATTGTTCTTGAGAGTTTTTTTTTTATCTACCCCATAATGAAGTTATAAAGAGTCTCATCCCCTTATAGAACCCATTTAACCCTTTCTAGGGCCGTGGGAAGTATGCTTCCCCCAAAATTTATCAATCTTTGTATGAAATTATGTAGGTTGGCATAAGTTCTGACAATTTTAGTAAGTCAGAAACTTAGATGCTTCAGTTCTTTATCTCAGACAAAAGAATGTGTCTTGATTTGTACTTAATTATTAATTAACCAAATTAATTAATCAAATTAAATTTATCTAATAAGTTAAAGGAATCCCTTTTCTTATTCTAATTTCAAGCCTAAAAATATTTTAACATAATATGACTAGAAAAAAATGTCCCTTTAAAGGGTTAAAATCCTTTTTTTTCACAATTATCTTTTTTTTTCCTGTTCCAGCAATTTTAAACATTCTAGAATTTTTCAACCTCCAGTTCCAGTTTTGAATTAATAGACTTTCTTGTAAGCATTTGAAACCAACAGATTAAAATGCATGTTTCCAAAATCTCCCCCATTGTCATACATTCATCCCACATTTCTCTTGCAGAAACTATTTCATACATCACTGCATCTTTCTGGAACTCAAAAGCCGATTGAGTTTCCTTTAAAGTTTTAAAAACTCTTTCAAAGACTCCCCGCGTTACTTCTTTTAAAAGTTTTTCTCCACAAAATAAAGTTTTATTTCGTAATTGAAACTCTTTAGAATCTTTTGATAGCAAAATAAAATCGGAATAAAAAAATAAAAATATTTAAGAATGAAATAGTCGTGTACTGGGAGCCTTTTTTTTTGTGTGTGTGAGGAACTGTGCCAGACAGAAAGAAAGAAGTTTGAGATTCTATTTGGAACTGAAGTTTAGTGAAATCGATGATTCGCTTAAAATAAAGGATTTAATCGATTTTCTTTCTTATATACTTATTTTCCTTTTGCTAGACACAACTAATTTGCATTTTAAGTATATTTTCAAATCGTATTTCTAATTTTACTTATTTGATGATTTCCATTTAAATTGGCTGCTCCTGTATTGTTTCTAATTATTCAGACTTGATTTTGTGGACAAATTTCCATCCATTTACAAAATTACGAAGTGTCCCCTGATTATATGACTACATATGCAAATAAACTAGACAGAACTTTTATGTTTTAGGTTTTGTAGAAGAAAAAATAATTAATGAAATCAGAGTATTTTGAGACGAAATGAAAGCGATTGTGAGAAAAAACGATGAATTAAATAAATATTTGAAATAATTTGAAAAAAAGTTTAACGAAGAACTAAATATAAATCTTAAATTCTGTGAATACTTCTTAGATTCTGAATTCTTAGATTCTTAGATTCTGAGAAAGCCATCAACTACAAAAATATAATTGTTAAGCCATTAATTTTTTTTTTAGTTTCGGATCATAATAAATAATAATGAATTGAATATTAAAACGAAAACAACAGTGAAATTTCTTACTTTGTTTAGACATGCAACCAAATATGGAGCTCTAAGCAAAATTCTCTATATAAAAATGTTATCTGCTGAAAAATAGAAAGGTATTGCAATATTGGATGGAATCAGGATATAGCTAAAAAACTGCGGTACTACAATTTCTTTTTTATAATTATAAAGTCAAGGGAAAAAATAATTGAAAACCTGGTTAAAAAAACTGAAAACTACTAGCTACTAGAGTTACTAGTAGTTTTCTACAAAATGGACGATTTAAAATAAGGCAAGAAAAAAGGGCTGAAATGAAAGAAAACAACTGGAGTAGTCTCTCCAAAGTTTTCACGCATATTCTTCATAAAAAGAGTTATCCCAGAAAACACAATACAGGACATTGTCGTACAATAGTTAGGAGTATTAATCTTTGGCGTGAATTTAACCTTTTTACTGAATCCCTCATATGATTCTTGGCGAGTCTTTTGGCGATATCTGACATGCGGTTGATAGTACCTGGAAATCGAATTTGTGTTTTAGATGCGTTTTTATCAAACTAGCCGCCTTTGGCGACCAGCCGGTTCGCCAATCTTAATGCTCGTTAAAATTTTAATAGTTAAATATTTTATGTGATTCCTATTTTAATAGCTTCTTCATTAAAATATTTCAAAATTTCAAATTTCAATTCACTCATAATATTATAAAGACCTTCAGTCATAACGTAATCTGTATCTCTCTAATTTTCTGTTAGCTCCCGTAGAATTTATGCTTTACACTAAATTAAAGTGTAAATGATTAATCTGCAATTAATATAATAATATTTTTTACTGAAACAAAGCATTTTTTTAATAATATGATTACTGATAATAGAGTCACTGAGCGTTTAAACTTTATGCGCACTAAAGAATATCTTTCTTAATTTATGTATTATCTCAAGAATTTGTCAACAAAATTTTCTCAGATTCATCATGAACAGATCGATTCATTAACAATGTTTAATTTTAAATGCATCAAACACTAAGAAAATAAAATGAATCGTTTAAAATAATCAGTCGAAAACAGGTTTAAAAAAAACTACTTAAAAAACGATGTAATTAAAACTATAAGCATATACAAAAAATATATAACATAAATGCTATTTAATTACAAAAGCTTGCAACTAACCTAAAAATAATTTAAATCCAGTCCGCATCCGTTGTTAATAATTGTCAACAATCAGAACACAATGCGTATGCGTGAATTTTCAACGCCAGTTACGATAACGCAAATGCGTGAATTTTTCTACGCCAGTTGGGGTAACGCTATGCAGATTATACATTTTTAATTTCCTTTATTCTGTGTTATTTTAATTCAAAAGTACTTCAGAATGAATCTGAAACATGGATTAATTAACAATCTTTAATTTTAAATGCATAAAACATTAAGAAAATAAACAGAATCGTTTGAAATAATCCGCCGAAAAACGTTAACCCTAGCCTCATTTCTGTTGGGAGAAAAAAAAACTGAAATCTTATTCATTTGGCGGTGGAAAAAGGGAAGATTTTTTTGGCGGAAAAGTTGGCGGTGGGGAAAATGGAAGATTGTTTTGGCGGGAAAGTTAGTTTTTAATTAATAATTAAAATTCTAATTAAAATTTCAAAAAAAGGGACCCCAGGTGCACATTCTCGACCTCTAAGGTATACATGTACGAAATTTGATAGCTGTATGTCAAATGACCTTGCCTGTAGAGCGCCAACACACACACACACACACACACACACACACACACACACACACACACACACACACACACACACACACACACACACACACACACACATTGATCTTTATTATAAGTATAGATGATTGAAATGAAAATTTGACACATAACTACACAAATAGTTAAAGTATCACGTACCAGATATAATATATTTAAATCATTGATATTTTGAGAATTTGCGCTTTTATATATATCTGAAAACACATATCAAACCCCAACAGGTGGTCAATCTCTTGTTCGATTTTGTTTATCTAGTTTGCTTCATTTCGTAGTTATTGTTTCATATTGAAACAGTCGGACATATAGTCTGACTCTAACAGGATTTGCTAAAAACTTAATAGAAATCTACAAATTTGGTCTAAGAACTGTATACAAATTTTCACCCGTCTAGCTCAAAGTGTTTTTGAATTATCTTTGTCACAGACCAACAATGTGTTTTTCGAACTCGAAATTAACTAAAACGGGGGAATTCGACAAAATATCGAATTCGTATTTTTTGACGACTACAATATTTCTCTATATTACCTATATGAGAAGGCGAAAATATAAAAAATAATATGCATTATCAAAATAATATTTTATAATAAGGAATATGCAATTTTTATATCTTTATACCTATCTAACTGTACAATGTCTATCTAGATAAAGCACCAACCAGGCATATAGTATTCACATTTCTGTCAAATTACCAAATGAATCATATGTGGTTTATTTCAGTTTGATCAAAAAAGAAATACACAGACGAATTTGAACTGAAACATTGCTAGACTTCGACGTTCTAGTTTAATCAAATATTTTAAAACATTAATTTCATTTAAAAATAAGTCATATAAATTCACTAGCTCAAACAGTAGCATTCAAAACACGTCTATTTATCTTATGTATGCTGATTAAGTAACATCTAGTGACCGAAAGAGAGCAATTAGCTAATTCTTCTTCACTTAAAAGAATGACATTCTACGCTATTCCTTTAATTCTTTTTTTTTTTGTTTTGTTTGCTGATGGGTTGTAGAGTTGATTTATTAGGTCTTCTGTCAGATGGAACACGGAGCAAAACAAGTTAGAAAAGAATCCTAGAAAGACTGCGAAGAATTAGTGTCAGGTACTTAGAACTCGAATTGAGTTATTTTGGTGAAAAAGAGCGCGGGCTTCGATGTAGGAATTTTTAGTTCTGTCGGTTAACGTATCACAATCTTTCCACACGCTAAATGTTTAAGGCGTACTTTCAGTTCTCATACATTTGATATTCTGTGAAAAGTTTAAATTGTTAGGAACAATTACAGTGACCTAAATCATGTTAAATATTTCATTATAAAAATAGGAATTGAATGTTTGAATAAACTCAAGGATTTTCTTTTTTAAATGCAGATTTTAAAAATTTGCATCAATCTCTTAGAAATAATGCTTCCAGATTTGAAAATAAAACCAGCTAGTATTCTGGCTTGATTGCATCCGTTGTTGCATTCTGTGCATAACAATTTTTTCGTCTTACAATTTAAAGAAGAAATGTCAGCTTAAAAATATTATAAAAATTTTCAATATTTCTTAAGAAAATTTGTGTTTATTTTTATTGCGCAGAATCTTTAATGATTTATTTAAAAAAATTGGGAGAAGGTTTTATGGAAAATAAAATAAATTCGTGAAATAGTGTTAATAAATCTGTACTAAAAGAAATATATTTTATCCATTTCATCTTTCAGCAACAATATTATTTGGAAAATACGAAGGCTTGGAATTTAAAATCGTTTTGAAGTAGGATATTATAAGAACAAAAGTTTGATGCTCATAAAAATGATTGAAGGTTTCTGAGCAAGATTAGATTTTCAACTTAAAATAAAATTTCTCCTTTAGATTAGAACATCTTTATCTTGGAATTGCGACGGCAATCAAAGTTGTTACTTCTCTTTATGAATATTTAAACAACCGGTTTCATTTCCAGATAAAACTAGTCACAACCGATTATATGATAAAGATAAAAATAGAGTCAAAACTGTTTCCTACTAGAATTACACGGCGAAAAATTCGAATGGAGAATTAATAAGCTGTTTGTCTTAAAAATGATGAATTATTTCTTATTAATATCTCAAAATCTAGCTTGAATTATTTATTCTGACACAAGATTTGACAACTTAATCGGAATATATTGTAACGTGTATTTTATTACAATGTAATAAAATCAAACAGAAAACAAATTACGAAGTTATTAAATCATTTCTGCAGCTTTCATGTCAGATGACTTTTTTTATGTATTTTTTTTATGATTGAGTTTTATACTATGAATTGATTTAAGCGTACCATAAAATTTTAACATTTATTATTCGGAAAAAAATTGTGTTGTTTCTTTTAGATATGGGATTTTAATGATTGTCATAATTCTTTCGCCCATATACTTACAGTTACTAAGATAAGAAATGAAAAATTTAAAGTTGTTTCTGATATTTAACTATATCAAATATAACACTGAATTACTGAGTTAAGTATCGTGTAGCTAGAATTAAAACTTTTCCTTTTGAGCTCTATATTCACAGCTTTGCTTAATGGTTGATTACAGAGTATTTCGTAACATCGTTTATAAATTATAAAGAAAATCAAACATAAAGAAACAAAGAACCAGTGGTTTTCAAGGCCTCCAGATTCAATTTGCGATTTTCTAAGTACGCCATTATCGCCAAGTTGCGTTATGCATAAGATGCCAAGATTTCACCAAGATGTTTACATTGAGGAGTTTACTTGACGATTTTGAGATTGCGCCAAATTCCATTATACATAAGATGCCAGGATGGTTTCATCACCAATCTACTTAATGATTTTCTTAATATGTCAAAGTCGTCAAGCCCCATTATACAAAAGATGCCGAGATGATGGCATTCTGTAGTTTATTTGGCGATTTTCATATTACGCCATGATAACCAAGCACTATTATATACAAGACGCCAAGATTTCGTCAAAATGGCAGGCAGCTGTTTGCATTTTTTTCAAATTGGATTATAAAAATAAACAAGCACCGGAGAAAGTTATTTGTACAATGAAATATTGGATAGGAAATGCAAATTATGATTAATACTGGATGCATTATGTTGTGAATGAAATAAAATAAATTGCTACATCTGATAAATTGCATATTCGTGACTTGAAAGAATTTAAATTTAGAACTGCACAACAACCTAAATAACAACATTAAATTCTATTAAATTAAGTCATACGCAGCATGACACATAAGATAATAGCAAATAGGACACAGATTCAAAAAAATTTTTTAGAATACTTAAAGTAATTGTTCGGAGGACTTGTCATTTAAAATGATACGTGCTTCGCATACTATTATTTATACAAATGACTTGTTAAGCTATAGCAAATTTCTACTCCATTGAATTTGCGTTGTGCAATTTATATGGGATACAATTTGCTTTTATATAATTCATTTAAAATTATTTGGCTATAGCATGCATTCACTTTTATTTCTTTTGTCTGTTGAAAAAAAAAAAAAAAACCTTTTTTCTGTGTGCTTATCCTAACCTTGTTGTTGTTTCTTATGGCACTTGCCATGGACAAGCCCGCTGTTCGAAGACAGCCGATTTAAGCCTGAGGGGGGGTGCGCCTCTTGTATCTATAGTAGCGCCATCTGGGGCCAAAAGAACGACTTAGCTACACACACGTCACAACCCTTTTTACGGGGCGGACTTCATTTACGCATTTCATTCACCCAACCGCAGATCGTAATTTAGACCTAAATCAGAGAACGATCACCCCTGATCCAGTACCCCCAGTGGTATTACTCTCGACATTGAGGACTCTGTGACCACGACAGATTTAACGCGCGTCAGCCACCAAGCACTCGGGGAATCTTCGGCCGGCGGGGTTCGAACTCGCAACCTAAGGGACGCGAAGCCGACGCTCTACCAACCAGGCCATCCCGGCCTCTAATCTTAAAGTGTGCTAATGCTGAAATTAAATAACTTAAATTTCAAAGGAACCAGGTGCTTACCCAATAGCACAATTTAAATGCTTCGTTATTGATTTTTCTTAATCAAGTATTAAAGACCATTCTGAATGCTTGAAATTTATTAATAGAGAACGGAAGGGTAACTTGTATATCGACGACATAAATATTTTTCTGATTATATGTATGTTAATAAAAATATTTAGTTAGATATTCTAAGCCATTTTGAAAGAGATAATGTCGCTTCCAATGGCATTTAACAATTGCCCATTCTTTTCTAGATAAAAGCTTCTAAGTCATTTATCCATCTCTTGAATTTAATGCATGCTCAAACCAATCTCGTCAATTAGATGTTTGACATCTCTTTCGAAAACTTTTGAAAGGTTATGATATTGAACGTCAATTCTTTTTAGCAAATATTGAGAAATCTGCGTTTAATAATAAATGATGTCGGACATGCATAGCGAACTCCTAATCAAGTCCAATTTCCTTAAAATGAAGATACTCTTCTGTGAAAGAAGCTAATGTTGGGAAGAATGTTAAAGTTATCGTATCTAAAAATGATTAAGAATTTTTTATTGTATTTTAATATATAAACATTTATGAAACTGTTTTATTTAATAAAGTAATAAAAATCTAAGCGACAAAAAGAAAACCGTAGCAAGGATGGATAAATTATTAATTCAAAAAAAATAATAACTTAAGATAAATCATTAAAATGATGCTAGATAAATTATATAGAAATGTGAAGTTAAACTAACTTGTTTATATAATGACGGATATCTAGGAACAAGAAATACTTTTATCTGTCACTGTTTCGTTGTAACAACATACTCCTGCCACCGGGGAGTACCTAAAAAAATGAAGATGAGAAGCTTCCGATATCGTAGTTGTTCTTTCTACCCTGGTGGTGGTTGGCTACATCCTGTCGATGACGGGATGTACTTCCTTAGGGAAGGGTTGTACCGTGACCGGTGATGGCCCTTAGGACTCAACCACAATTACCACCAACGTTGCTGTAGCAATTCTGTTTTTTCTGTGTGCCTTAGTGTGGGTCGGAGTAGTCACTGCGTGTAACAACAAACTCATTTCAGTTAAGATATTTTTCTTTAATTCTGTGAAGTATAATTTCTACATTTAGTTGATTTATAAATCGGCTGTTCAATGTTTTTATATCTAGAATAATATCCATGGGTATGATCTCATTATGTTAAAAAAAAAAGCCTATCCATGAAGAAACAAGATGAAATTTCCTTCCGGAAATCGATTCCTCTGTTATATTAGATAACAAACAAAGTAAATAAATAAATATATGTCCCTGAGCGAAAAAGAAAGAAGTACTTTAGCAAGTCGGTGATGCAATATTATCGAAGAAAAACAAACCGTATTGTCAGGAAAAGCGTTTATAAATCGTTTCCAGAAATGGTTCCGGAATTGGAAAACATTGAAGGCTCGCTTCATCACACACGTCTCGACTCATTCTCTTCTTTTTTCCTAGAAATAAAGGATTAAGCGAGGACACTGGTCAAAACCTAAGTGGAAACAGTATCTCCCTTTTTGTTGTTGTTCTTTTTTTGTTTTTTTAATTCTTTTTTCGTTTTATTTCTGTCCGATATTGTTTGCTGATGTAAGAACCAAATGGGCAGCAATCGGAACTTGAAACGTAAACACATTTTGAATAGTCGGCGTTGTTCTTTTCCCTTTTTTTTATCTCTTTTTTGTAGACTTTGCCATGTGACGTGATTTTGTTGACTGTTTAACACGTTTGTAGTTATTATGAGGCAGACGGAATAAATAAATTTTTGCGAGTGCTGACTGACTGTTCCCCTTTTTTATAATGCGTGACATTTTAATAGTTAAAACTTGTTTTATTCTTGATAAGGGGGGTCATACAAATTTAATTTTGTAAAATAATTTTATAATTTTTATCGTTTGCATACAAATAAAATTTGCTTTAAGTGAAATAAGTTGGAGGTTAAAGTATTTTACGGTCTTAGGCAATGCACAGTCTCTAGTTAAATAAACTGATGAATTTATTTTAACATTTCAACACATCTTCAGAATGATAATGATTTATCTTAATTTTTTTTACTTTATTAATTTATAAAAATAAATATGTTGTTATTTATTTATCTGTCAGACTGTTTGGAATCTACGTTTAGGAGTATAGTTATTGAACCAGGGGCTCAGTGTTAAATATTCTAATAATTAAAAGAATGTAATAAAGTATATAAACACTTACCAGTTATACTTGAAAAGCGTTAATATTATCTTAATATTTTGTAATTCACAGAACCTGTAATTTTTTTTGAAGTTTTTAATTTGGCAACTAAGGAAATGAAATGTTTAAATCGTTCTTCTTGCGGCCCCTTTCAGCCTAGAGGTTCTAGACAGCTATCTAGTGTGCCTAGTCTGAAGCTCGACACTGAGAGAAATTAGAGTGATCAATCATTATACATAACCAGGAATAATCCGGATTTTCGGTTCTATGTCACTTTAAGAAAATTCTTTCCGGTTTTTGCACGGCTTTGAAAGGGTGTCATTTTTTAAGGTCTTTCTTTTCTCATAGGAAACTCATACAAATCTGTTAATTAAAGTAAAATGTAATGACACTTTTTTATGGTTTGTATACAAGTTAAACCTTATTAATGATGAATTGAAGTAACCAGAGATCATATGTTATCTGGATTAATATCAATTTCCGTTTTGTTTTGAAAAATTTCTTCTGACTTTCCTATGGTTTTAAATAAATTGTTCTGGTTCTCACTTATTAATAAAAAAAATCTTACAAAAATAAATAACTATATTTAATTTTTAAAATATTAAATTATTCAGAATTTTCCTCATCTTTTACTACTTATAGAACAATGTCACTCACTCTGTTCTAGTGAATAATCACGTTCAATATTTTATTTATTTGAATAAAATTATTTTATGAATAGTATTAAATTTTTTTACAGATAATTCCAAATTGTTGTTGATTCCTAAAGTTGAAATGTCAGAAGTCTGGTATCATCTAACAACACAAAGCCATTTCATAACCCGGTAACCGTAACCATTCTTGTCACTGAATGGTTTGATGGGCATATGAAGGGAATTTTCGTCCCGTAACATGCCCATTTATTATCTAACAGGACAAAATGATTTATTATTTTTTTTCGTTCTGATTTTTATTTATTTATTTTGTTTTTAAAGCATCTCGGGTTCTCTTTTTTATCAGCAGTTCAAATATAAATAAAGTAAAATCAATTCTGCTTATGATTTTAAAAAAAATTCCGAATAATATATATTTTGCAAATTTAAAAATGTCCACTTTTTACTTAGAAAACTTTTCCTTTTGAAATCATAGTGTCCCCTATAATGTTTCTAATATATATTTTGAATATAAACGTAACCGAAGCTCTTTGAAAAGCGATCGAACATCTTTTTTACAAATGATCCGCTATGAGCTGCAATAATTTTAAATCCTTTTCCACTTGTCATTCTAAGATTATATACTTTTAAACTTGCTCTTATATAGCACTTTTCTTTTCCATCAAAGCTGTGTATTAAAATAAAGTTTAAGGAAGCAAGAAAAAATATTTTCAAAATCATAATTTGAACTTTATATTTAATTGAAGTTAATCAAATTAAAAAGGGAATAATTTAATTGATTTCACTTTCAGACATTTTTGTTGCTGTAAACGAATCTATTCAATAAATGTTATGAAATAATTAATTAAAATTAATTTATAAAAGCATTATTGACTATAAAGCAGACATGAAATTCCGTATTGTGTAGATTAAAATAAAAAAAAACGAAAGAATATGTATGGCTGTTTAGGAACCATAGTAAAATTCCTTTATACGAAAACATGTAGCAAAGCGGTAATTAAGTTTAATTCGTTGGTTCTTCTTTACTGAATGCTTTTGATGTAATTATCAAATTACCTTTGATTTCGTAATAGTTCAGGAAAAAAGCGAAGAACCTTGTGTAATTTAATGAGTTAAATTAATGCGATTCTACTATTGAGGCATTTGATACATATATACTTTTTGTAAAATTCTTGTAACCTTATTGGAGATAGTTAATTCTTTCAATTAAGTTTGACTTCTTTTTATCTCTCTTTATTTTTCACTTCTGTGGAATTGTAGTTGTGCTTTAGAATGTATCTAATTATTTAAATTAGAAAACCATCTGGTGTGGTCTCCTAGAAATTTTCTTACATTCTTTCCAATTAAAAAGTATTGTCTCCTATCATTGCATGAAATAATGAGCTTTGAACAAGGCTTGAGTGCTTAGATTTTTATTTTCAGAATTTCGCAAAAGAGAATTGTGTAATTTATAGTAAAGTAAAGAAAATAAGTACTTTTGAATTTTTAACTGTAAGCTAATTGATGAACAGTAGACTTCTGTGGCAATAAATGCTTGCGATGTGGTAAATACAAAAGTACCAGAAAAACGAAAGTAGTTAATTTGGGCGCCTATCTTCTGACCGATTGAAACTATAATTTTACGTAGGGCTCTAATTATAGCCACAATATAACATATGAAATGAAGTTCATGCAAGTTTTTGCATTTTTGAATTATCGCTTTTACGAGCATTCAAAAGTACAGATCAGCAGCTGGTCAATCTTTTGCCAGCTCCTTGCGTAGCAAATGTGATATGCATTTATATATTAGGTGTTAAATCCATATACCAAATTTTATCTGTCTAGCTCTTTATATTTTGTATAGTTATGGTGCTCACTTATATTTGGGCAGACATATTTCCTTTAAATAGATTTTGTCCAAAATTCAACTCATATATTCTAAAGAGTGTCCCAAAATGAAAGCAAGATTTGAATTTGTCACCATTCTTGCAGTAATGTGTTGGCAACCGTTTGACAGTTGATAGTTTATTATTAGTAAAAATGGAGTGTTACATGATAGAACAACATGTTAACACAAGATTTGAATTAAATAAATAACATAGTTTTTTTCCCCTTTGAATTGTTATATTTTTATTGAATCATAAAGTACACAGGATAGGGTTATACATGGAATAACACATAGGCAAATAGTTCATGCAGGAACATACGCACTCTTTTACAATTTCCCACGACCACTTTGCATAAATGTGTCTGAAATTCGTTGCTGCAGTGTTGAATTTCCTCCTTCAATGCATACGGGCTTGTGGGCTTGTTGGGCTAGACCTTTGACTTCAAATAAGCTCATAAAAGAAATCTAATGGTGCTAAATCACGTCATTTAGGGGACCAGTTCTCAAATTTTCGAATTTTTGCCGCCAGACTTTCATTTTCATAAAAATATTGTTCAGCTATGAAAACACGTTATTCTTTCGTGTAAAGCTCCATTTTTATTAACCGTAAACTATCAGATGTCAAATGGTTTATTTTAATAGGGTTACCAACATTGTACTGCAAGAATGGTGTCAAATTCAAATATTTCATTTATTATGGGACACCATTTATATACAAATTAGCAGATTATTGTAAAATTTAGTTTTATAAATTTTATACAAAGGTTCTTTCAATGAATAATCACACATGTTATCCGAAAACTTAATTATCTCTAGAAAATATATATAGTTTTATTTATTCAAAATCTATAATGTCCTTTAAACAGTTCGAGCTTTTAGTTTCAATGAAGTACTTTTGCAAAAAACATGCCTTTTTATCAATCCAAAAATAACTAAATATCATTTTCCACATTTACATAATGTATTTACAAGATCTATGGAAATACTAACACAAATATAGTTAAGCAGCTTCAATACTTATCATAAGTTCCAAGTTCCACAAGTTGTTTTCAAAAGTCTGGGCTGTATCTCCTCGTAAACATCAAATATATTCTTTTAAGTCTGGACTGGAAATTTGTTTCTTTGATGGCATTATCCGAAACATATATGTTCATTAATTAATATAGATTCAGTTTTTCTTTGTTTATGTTAACTGAATCGGAACCTCCAGTATTCTTTGTAATTTTCTCTGTATGCATTTCAGATCACAGCTTCATCAAAAATATCTAAGGACATAATGCGGTTTACGACAGTAATGTATACCGAGAAATTCTCTGTCGAACATTTTATTATTCTATTTTCTGAACACTCGATCCATATTTAGGATTCCATATCATATTTATTATCCCTTCAACTTATGTTTTCCGCAATCAACATTAATGTTGCCCCAAAAGGATTTTCCATCGTGTTGCCAGATTTCTTATGAGGTATTTACTGTTAAGCAAACGATATTTATCCGGTTTGGAGCTATTAGGTTTGTCGATATTACTGGTTAAGAAAGTTTTACTGTTTTTGTAAGTTCTTTATTTCTTGATGAATAGCACAGTAATCTCGTGGGATATAAAAGCGAGTATAAATGTCACAATTAACGAGAGGAAAAAATATATGAAAACGAGAGTGTTATTGGCTGGCTCATTTTTCACTGTAAGCCGGGAGGTTATTGAATCGCATCTGCTGCCACTGAAAGTGTGGTAATAGTGTGTTGTATAACCGATTTATACGCCGATAGAATCAATGATTGTGCTTGATATAAATGCAGCAGTTTTTCTTAATTTTCATGAAAAGAAATCTAAAATTATAAATAGATTATTGAAAATAAGCATTTTTTTATCAAGTCATTTTTATTATCATTTTCGTATACGAAATCTACAGAAAGAATATATTATAATTGCCAAATATTTCGAACTCCAGATTTTGAAAAATTATCAAGTGTTAGATATTTTTCGAATTATGTCTGTCCTTGAGCATGATAACTAAAAACAGCATTGAGCTGGGGAGATGAAATGTGGTCTCTCCTTTTAACATCCTATTTGTAGATTTCTGTAACCTTTTGGGCAAAAGTCATTAAAGATAAACATGTCTATCGAAGTGCATGTTAACATCATGAATCAAAATTTCAAGGAGCTAGTCAGAGGAGATTTGATACACGACTTTAGAATTGAATTTTGAATTTGAATTTTGTACCAAATCCATAAATGAAGAAAATAGCTGGCTTCCAATTTTTACTTTCACGCACACGTGTTGTTGCTTATCCCCCTTGTCTTAAACTCCAATTCAAACCAAGTCCAAGAGATTGGGGAAAGAAAACGTGCAGTTGTTTCTGAGGATAAGGACCCCAGAGAACCCGAGGGCAGATGTCTGACTTTATCTCATATGAAGATGACACTCACACACTCGCTTGCACAACCCCTTTTTGCATGGGGGCTCTTTCACACACCTCACAGATAGTACGCAGGGTAAAAAGCAACCATGCCCAACCGAGGATTCGCACCCGGGACGCCTAGATCAAGGGGAAGACTCGCCACCCCTAGGCCAGGATACTGGATCTTGCATACGTAGTATAGAGAAAGTATAGTAATCGTCAAAAACTTCAAACTCGAAGTTTTGACGAATCTCCACGTTTTAGATCTCCCTGAGTTTGAAAAACACACTTTTGGAAATTATCCATCCGTCTGCCTGTCCGTGACAAATATAACTCAAAAAAGCGTAGAGGTAGACTAATGAAATTTGGTATACAGTCTTTACACCAATTTTTTAGATTTCTGTTGAATTGTAAGGCAAAGTCCGTTCAGAGAAGTCTGTCTATTCTGCTGTTCGAATATAAGTTAATGCAATAACTATAAAAGGAAGAGAGCTAGATGGATAAAATTCGGCACACAAATTTAACATCTATAGTGCAGACACCAATAAAATTTTGAGCCAAAGGGATTGACTTGTACTTTCTCAAACATATAAACGTAACTGAAAACTGAAAAACGCAATGAGTTAAATATATTAAATTTGATATGGGATTTTGTTACTACAAGTGTTATTAAGACAAAAATGACAAGATTTTTTTGACGCAATCTAAATAATATTTAATAATAAAATCCGGCATTTCTTAAAATTATAAAGCAAATTTCTTTTAGAATTACATAATAATTTTATATAAAACTTGATAATGTTAACTAGGTAGGATTATTACAAGAAAAATGTTTTGAAATTAATTAAAAACACTACTTGATTTTACTTTGAATAAGATCATGCATAATTAAATGACAGAACAACATTAAATGATTCTCAAAATACAGTCCAAAAATCTCAAAAACTCAGTTAGTCTAAAGTTGTTAGACTTCAATGTCCCTGCTGCCTATTTGTTTGGCAATCTGGCAACGTTTATATCGTCTGAGAAGAGAAAAGAATTTTACTAGCAAAAGGTAAACAAAATGAATATACTCTGATATATTGAAACAAATACATTCCGTCGGATTTAGAAATAGAATATGTCTCAATATAATAAATATACTGTGACATTTATTTTAGAATTTTTATGTTCTCTTATTGATGTTGAAAAGTCTTTTCTAGAGAAAAAAATGCATTATTTGAAACCATTTCTTCTTTAATGCAAAACAGTATTTTAAATAAATCTTCATGCGCAGATTCGTTGAATAATGCCAAACCACAAATTCAAACTTGACTCTAGTCCAGGAAACTCATTTCTTCTGAAATTTGATATTTGTTTACGCTTTTAGATTTCTATTGCTAAAACTTTATGATTGATTTTCACATCTTTTCCATCTTTCAGAATTTTTTAGAGATCCGATATCAGATTCTGTGCCTACTATTTCTAGTCTTTGTACGTTCTTTGTGGATTGATGAATTCGTCCTGTACCATTTTTATTTTTATTTCTTTATTTTTTTCTGTTTTAGACTTTCGATGTGTTCCATTCAAGCAAAAGAAAAGAGAATGGCTTGATATCTCTTCGCGAAGAATCGATTTTAGAAATATGTTTTTTTGTGGATCTTTAGTGAGAATTTTCTTTTTTATATGTTGGTCAACACAAATGCGATATGTAAAAGATTGAGTAGAATTGAGTAGATTAGATAATCATTGGTATTAACTATTATAACAGATTTTCTGTATTATTTTATAATAGAATCGCTTCTAAATGGCATGTTATTTGAAATTTTCAAACCTGGAATAAGAATGAAGCAATAGCATTAATATTTGGCCATTCAATAACTAAATAACTTATATTTTCTGCATGTTCAAAAATGATATAATCTTTTTCAATAAATTTTCATTCTTTATTTGAAATGTTTTTTGGTGACTATAAGAGCAGAAGTTTGTTATATATTTATCATTCACTGCTGTATACAAGAGTTTTGATATTTTGTACGGTTGTTTGTTCTTGATGACAACACAATATTTTAGAATTTGCAGAATTCAAGCATAATTTAACCGAATAACATTTTTTACTTCTTTTTACGTAGAGGAATTGTAGTAATCGTCAAAAAATTCGAACTCGAGATTTTGACGAATCCAGACTGTTTAGACCTTCCTCAGTTCGAAAAACATATTTATGGAAAACCTCTGCATGTCTGTCTGTGATAAAAATAATTCAAAAACACTTTGAGCTAGACAGTTGAAATTTTGTATACGGTTTTTTCACAGCATTTGTAAATTTGTATCAAATTTTGGGCAAACTCCTTGATCCTCATTATAAATAAAATAAAACAGTTTGCAATATAAGATCCGAATACTAAAGTTTCAATTTCTGAAACGAAACTTATTAAATTTCTGTGTTTGGTAATGTTTTAAAATATTTACATTAAAATGAAAAACACAATTTATTGCTGAATTCACTAATTTGTGAATATATAAATCATAATTCATTCCTGTTCTAAATCGCCCATCAATAGTTTTTGTTTTAAAAGCGATCCTGTTTTATAGCAGTATTTCTTAATCTGAAAACAGTCATTAAATGCATCTATGTGTTTTCTATTTCTTCCACTGCTTAAGCCAACGATTTTCAGAAAACTTTCCAGTATACTAATGATACGAAGTTATTTTTGTGATATTGTTTCTGTAGTTTTAACCATGGCAACTTTAATTTTTCTACTTTTTTTTACTTCCCATTGAGTTTGCTGCTGCCCCTGTGTTTATCGCTTCTTTTTGAATAAAAGGACAAAACACCGCACAGTTAACGATATCTTAGCATCAAACCCTTAAGCAATTTCAAGAACTTCTAATCTTTTTAATAATACCTAAATTGTAATTACTTTAAAAGCTTATAATATATATATAATATATATAATATATATAATATATATATATATATATATATATATATATATATATATATATTTATCAACTACTGTATATAAGTAAACTACTGAAGGCAATAATAACATATAGAAAATAAGAACATATAGAAAACTGTATAAAATAATTTAAATCATAAAACACTTTTGCAGTAGATGGTAAAAACTACAATTTTATTAGAATTAGAAACTATCAACTGATTTAAAGTTTCAAACGATTCAGTAGCAGTTGAAATCAGGAAATCATCGATGTGTGTTAATAATTAGAGTCTTATATATATATATATATCCAAAACAGAAGCGTGGAATTTTTAAGTTGATACTGGAAACTTAACTTTTAAAGTGAGCGATTTCAAGGGGACACAAATTAAAGACTCGAATTATTAACACACATCGATGATTTCCTGATTTCAACTGCTACTGAATCGTTTGAAACTTTAAATCAGTTGATATTTTCTAATTCTAATAAAATTGTAGTTTTTACCATCTACTGCAAAAGTGTTTTATGATTTAAAAAAATTATTTTATACAGTTTTCTATATGTTCTTAATTTCTCTATGTTATTATCGCCTTCAGTAGTTTACTTAAAAGGCAAGTGCATTTAGCTGTGGAATACGCTTTATAATTTTATAACAAATCGAAAAATAGGATTTTATTGGGTATGTCGATTTAGGGGAGGGGCATGAGGATGTCCAGGAAAAAAAGAATTTTTAATATTAAATATTACTCACACCTTTATTAAACTTTCACTAATCTAAAAAAAAAAAAAAAAAAAAAAAAAACAGCACTTAATGTTGAAAATGATTCCAAGAAAAACAGACCGACAGTGCTGCAGAAGATTCAAAATGAATTTCAGCTCTTTTATCAGACCAAATGCACCTTTTCCAAGCGTATAAATACGTTCTTTATTTTTACAGCATCCCGTGAGTTTAAGGACCAAATAACGAGCTGTAAAAAGAATTATTAAAGTGATACTTTAAAAACCTGTTGGATTGATTGCCAAGATACACTGCTGTTAGATAAATTTAAATGTCCTCTGAGCCATAAAGGTAATTTTCGAAAGAAAAAAAACTTTATATTATTACAGAAGTTATTTTGGTTGGAAGAAAGCCGCTGCTCGTATCATGACCGTTTAGTTATGTAAAATTATAGGGAGCTAAAGTTAGATTCGTTTTTTCCCCTTTGCAAATAAATGCTAAAGCTGAAGTTATTTCTAACTAGAAATTATTAGTTAGGGATTAATATATTACAAATTAATGAATCACTATAATGTAAGTTATAAAAATAAGAATAGGCAAAATTTTATTTTTTTAGTATATTTTTTTAGTTTATTCTTAGAAAGCTAATTTTTCAAATATATCTTGTTAAAATCATTAATGTGTTACTTAAACTGCAATATATAAGAAAAAACAAACATTTTAGAACAAAGAACAAATAACAAAATTTAAAAATACGATGAAAATCCTGCAGTTACAGTTCATAAATTTTGCATAAAGTACTGTCAGCACCGTAATACAATCGAAGTACCAATTCAATTACACTACACAATGACAATTATTACTACACAAGTCACTCCCTTTAGGTGTAATTTCTCATTTTAGAGAATAGAATTGGCCGCCCAGTTCATGCAATTTAGCAATGATCAACTGAAGCATTAACTAAATATAACTCCAATTTATTTACATATATTTAATAAAATGATTTATATCAATATGACGTTCCTTTTTTTATTCTTTACTTTAAATTCTAGTTCTTGTTATCAATATTTCCTAGGATCCTTAGCTTAAGAAGCCCTAGTACAGATATAACCAATGTGTTAAATCAAGCTCGGACTAGTGTAATACTCTGAAATATTCAAAAGGCTTCCTTAATTAGAAATATCTGAAATTCATCCCTTATTTGAGGAAAGCGAGGTTAATGTTTGAGCTAGTAAATGGTAAATTATTCTCACAATAAATCGTTTATGTTTACCTTCAAGAGCCCAAAGATTCTGACGAAATTTTCGTGTAAAGTAAATTTGTCAGATTTCCCCTGTTTCTAAAGATCTAGGTTTGAATAAATTAATCTAGGAATTTATCCTACTTGATTTTAAGTGCATAGAATAGAATAGATAGAATCTTCGATATAGAATAAGAATTTTCAGTTCAATGACGTTTTCCTTATGGGTATAATAATGTTGTTGGATCAAGTTACCATCTCAATGATGATGGGTCGTACCTGCGCATGAAGGGTGAGAGAACCACTAATCATGTGGGCAATGAGGGTGCTTGATGTTAAGTTAAGCGGCGATTGGGTAGTCAACCTAGTCCTGTACCTTAAATCGAAATACTGCCAGCATTAAAATAAGAAAAATGTTTATTGTACACGTTTAGCATTTGTATAACATAAGCGAGTAGTTAGTACACCAAGTCAGGATGCTTAAAAAATTCCTATCCTTAAACTGGAAGACGAATGTAAATTTCGTTTGTCCGAATACATATGAATCTCTTTTAGTATCTGTTTATCCTCTAATTTCATAATAGATGTATCTATAAGAGTAAGAGAGGTAGAAGAGAATGCAAGTCTTGAGGTGTTTTGTAGTAATATGTTACAAGTATATATTTTACACTTTCAACTCTACCGACGAGATATCTCGTCTTTCAGATATTTCCAATTACCGGTTTCTGTGGGCTAAAATTTGTCTCTTATGCCAGTTTGAAGTCCAAAAGTAAAGGTATTCTTCAGATATGTATTAGAAAGTTCAACCTATCTAAACTGGCATAAGAGACAAATTTTAGCCCACAGAAACTTGTAATTTCAGTTATCTTTTGCGGAAGTATCTTTGGAAGTATTTTATGCACCAGTTAATTATTTTCCTATTATGATCTAATGCATTTTTCATTTTACCAAATATAGAATTTACATTTTCAACCAATTATAAAATTTACATTTAAAATAAATATGCCTTTAAAAATAATTTATTATTTATAAGTAGAATGAAGTTATTAGAAGATATAATGAGTTTCTCATGGTTTTTGATGATAAGTTATGTTTACTAAATCTATAATTTAAATCTTAATTTACTTTGGCAATTGTAACCTATATCTTTAGCTAATTAAATTTTGGTTTTCAAATTCGATAGAACCGTTGATAATATTAACTGATTTGCCCGAAAATTAATTGTATTTATTCGGTAGTCAGAGTGAAATGGATGAATTTACAATGTAAAGAAGGGAAGTATAAAAAGCCATTGCTACTAAAATAAGTTCGGTGAAGGGGTGTTTAAAATTTTGTATTTATGAATTAAAGAAAACTTTTTAAATGAAATTTAGTATACATTTTTATATAAAATAAATATTTCTGCTATTTTTACATTTTTGTCTATGAAGTAGAATTGTAATATATTTTTGTAATAATAAATATTTCTCCTAATTTTTAGTTGTTCGTTTACGAAGTAGACATAGGGAAAGTATTGCAGTCGTCAAAAAATTCGATTCGAGGTATTGATTATTTGCCACCTCGCTAAGTTCTAGAAATATATTTTTGAAATTATGTCTGTCAGCCTGTAGGCTTGTAAATACGATAACTAAAAGAATTACAAGACAACAAATTTGATATTCATATGAAAAAAATTCTTAAATCCGTCCGTGAATTATACGATGAAAAGTAAACTAGGATCAATAACAAAAGCACGTGCTTTATTTTGCAAGAAAACACGAAACACAAATAAAATAATAAAGCACAACTAAAGCGTGCATGTGAACAGCATTTGAAGTAAACAACCGAAAATCAGTAAGAAAAAATCGCAACAGCACAAAGCAATTCGAGGAAATTCTAACTATTCACATATTACTACTCTCAATTTTTACAGTTTCTGTGATAAGGCAAGAGAGCTTTCAGAAAAATAGCGGGAAAATCCTAATGCAGCTGTCATAAAGATTCTCGAATTTTCTAGATACTTCATTTTTGTATCCTCAAAACCTCAAAATTCGTCGCTAAAATGCTAAATGATCATTAAGTTTGCCCCCCAAGGCTAGACCATTGATCCGGCATCCATTTTAGAAGTATCTATAAAACCATTTTCCTTACCACGAAACTTACTGACCAGAAAAGCATCGTTACAAATTCTCAACAATATGTAGCATTTTTTAAAAATCAAAATTGTAGGACGAAATTCTTCTATAGCAAATCTGCTTGTATGTCCACCCATGTCCATGTGTACATGACATGGGTAAAAGAATTATTAAACAATATTTTAGAAAGATTTTATACCATTTAATAGAGGCCATAATGAAAATAATGCGTGTATTTCGTGACACACATTCAAACCCTCTATTGACGCATGCCATATGAGCATAACCCAATTTTCACGTCAATACGTTTTTTTTTTTTTTTTTTTTTTTTAGTTTTGGGTCAATGTTTTTTTTAAAGCAAGTGGTCTTACTGATTCATCAATAACTAAGTGCTTTGTTACAAGATAAATCATAAATGCACATATTTGATAAACAAGGCTTTTCTAAAAGTGTATTTTTCTCTGCAAAATGCAGTAGGCGTGTTTTTGACAAATGCTCGTGTTTTTACTGACTGATGTCGTAATGTCGTGACCAAGACGAGCGTGAAGTGAAGCCCATTTCTGTGTTTTTTCATGATCGATGAGCTGGTGGGAGGGTTCTAACTTGCTGTAAGAATCAGCACTGTTGTAATCAATCTTTTACTTTCCATCACACTTTAAATTCCATTTTGATACATCGACCCTCCAAGATATTGTACCTTTTTTTTTTGACAAACTGAAATGTTAGTGAAAAAAAAATCATTTTTTTTTTCAGTTTACTAAAGGGATTCCATTAATGTTTCGAAGCGTTCATCTTTTGTAAATATAAATACTAAGTGAAAAGCTATTAGAAAAGTTTTGATGACAGAAAGGAAATATGTGATTCAGTGAAGTTACAAACACCTTTAAATTATAAATCCATATTCAGATACACGTGTAGTTTTTTTCTAATTTAGAAAAACATTGTACTTGTATTCACTTAGTTTCATTAATTTTACAAATTAATTTTGAACTTGATGATGTCTTGTCCACGTTACCACGGAAAGGGGGTGCAGTAGCTTCTGAGGGTAAAGACCCCTGAGCACTCGAGGGCAGAAGTCTGACTTCTAGCTCATATGAAGATGAAACTCACACATTCGCTTGCACAGCCCCTTTTTACAGGGGGGCACATTCACACACCTCACAAATAGAACACAGATGAAGAACAACTATGCCTGAACCGGGATTCAAACCCGGGACTCCCAGATCACGAGGAAGATGAATTTGAACTTAAAATGTATTATAAGACATAATTAATTTAATCAATTAATAAGGATTAAAGTTTTAAAACTTGTTTAGTTATCAGAGAGTGTGATGTCATTAGAACTTTCTCATATGCTCACTAATAAAAGTGTTGCCTCCCTTACTTTTATATTAAAATTAAGGCCTTGGGAACGAACATGAGTGCTAAGAGCACTCAGATTTTTATTTTTAGAGTCCTTTACATTAGAGTTGTGTGTTTTGTAGTGTAGTAAAGAAAGTCAAAACTTTTACATTTTGCATGCAATTAAATGGTTAAGAAAATGAATTTTGATAATGGCGATTCTGATTTGATGGTATGAGGTTAATACACAAATATCAGAAAACCGAATGTATATTTTGGAAGCATTTATTTCCAACCAAAATTTGAACTCAATTTTAGCTAAGATTCACATAACAAATTTCATTTATCTCAGTCATTTTGCTTTTGAATTATTTTGTTTACAGAATGAATGAAATACAGACAGACAGTCAGTTAATCCTTTTATATATCTGAATCAAACTTTGGTGATGATTTATATTTTAGGTATATAAATTGTGAATCAAATTTTATTAATCTTAATTATTTCGTCTTTGAATGATCTAGTTTGCATTCGCGCAAATATACAAACTAATGGCAGTTTCGTTTTCAATTGCAATGCGGCCCTAAATTTTAGTTTCTATACCAAAAGAAACACGTTTCATCAATATTTTTGCTGTTATTGTGTTCACCACGTGTCTTCGGACGTTGGACAAACAGATTTCCTCTATGAACGTGGTTTTAAGCTCATGTACTGATTTTCATCCGTCTACCTAAAAGTGTTTTGAGTTATTATATTTACACAAACAGGAGATGAAATTCCAAAAACGAGTACTTTTTTTATAGGAACATCTGAAACGAGTAGAGTCGTCAAAATGTCAAGTTTGAATTTATTATGGTTGGTTCGCCAATCTTAATGTTCGTTAAAATTTTAATAATTAAATATTTTATGCAATTCCTACTTTAATAGCTTCTTCATCAAAATATTTTAAAACTTCAAATTTTGATTGTCATATAATTCATTCATAATATTATAAAGGCCTTCAGTCATAACGTGATATGTATCTCTCTAATTTTCTGTTAGCACCCTTAGAATTTATGCTTTAAATTAAGTGTAAATGATTAATCTGCAATTAATATAATAATATTTTTTACTGAAACAAAGCTTTTTTTTTTTATAATCTGATTACTGAAAATAGAGTCAATGAGCGTTTAAACTTTATGGGCACTAAAGAATATCTTTTTTAATTTATGTAATATCTCAAGAATTTGTCAACAAAATTTTCTTAGATTCATCATGAACAGATCGATTCATTAACAATGTTTAATTTTAAATGCATCAAACACTAAGAAAATAAAACGAATCGTTTAAAATAAACGGTTGAAAACAGGTTAAAAAAACTACTTAAAAAACGATGTACTTAAAACTATAAGCACATACAAAAAATATATAACTAACATTAATACAATTTAATAACAAAAGCAAAAATGATTTAAATCAAATCCGCATCCGTTCTCAACAATCAGAACACAATGCGCATGAGTGAATTTTCATCGCCAGTTACGGTAACGCAAATGCGTGAATTTTTCTACGCCAGTTGGGGTAACTCTATGTAGATTAGAAATTTTTAATTTCCTTTATTCTGTGTTATTTTAATTCAAAAGTACTTCAGAAGGAATCTGAAAGATCGATTCATTAACAATGTTTAATTTTAAATGCATAAAACATTAAAAAATAAACAGAATCGTTTGAAATAATCGGCCGAAAAATGTTAACCCTAGCTTCATGACTGTTGGGGAAAAAAACTGAAGCCTTACTCATTTGGCGTTGGGGAAAATGAAAAGATTTTTTGGCGGGAAAGTTAGTTTTTAATTAGTAATTAAAATTCTAATTAAAAATTTAAAAAAGGGACCCCAGGTGCACATTCCCGACCTCTAAGATATACATGTACCAAATTTGGTAGCTGTAGGTCAAATGGTCTTTTCTTTAGAGCGCCAACACACACACACACACATTGAGCTTTATATATAAGTATAGATTAAAATAATATTTTTTTGTGTATTATATGGCAAAATAATATTTATACTTTGATTTTTTGAAAAAAAAAATATATAATCAGATATTTTTAAACAGCTTTTTTTCAGATACTTCACTGAATACAAAAATTTATAATAAGGTTTTAATTATTTGATCTTATTATATATTTAATTAATATTTTTTACACTGTTTTAGAAATCAAGAAAAAGTTTGCATTATGTAAATCACAGAGTAACAAAGCAGTAAAATGCGAAAACTTCGATACCAATAAAGATATCAAGAAGGAAAAATATGCCTTGCAAATGATCATTTTTGAAATTAAATATTTCGTCTGTTTTTAGATTGCACCAAATAATAATAATAATTGAAAATTGTACCAAAATGGATTTGTATCATATTTTGAAGAAATAAAAAATGAATTCGTTTTCTCCTGAAACTCCACTTACAAATAAAATCATCAATTGACAACTATGACGGGAATTTTTAAAAATATTCTCTATTATTTTTAAATATTTGTTATTGTTAACAAATTTTAATAAAATTATCCTTAAAGACATAGGGATATGATATCCATCCTATATCTCCAAATATCTCTTATAAAAGTAGTTTCCAATGCCTAATATTTTTTCTAATAAGACTTATTTTTCATCAATCGCTTTCAGTATCTTTTATAAACTTATGACTTCAAAAAACACCTCTGTCTTCCAAGGCCCAGGCGATAGATAAGCGAACCCTTTGAGGGCAGACGACTGCTTCGGTAGCCCCATCGGCGTCAAAAACGGAAGCAGACTGCTTCCGCTCAGAGGAAACAAGCTCCGGAACTGCTCCAAAGAGACAAATCTACTTGGCAACAATGGAAAGAGCGGAATTCTTTCATCTCTTATATTGTATAAAAACGAGACAGAAACACTGGGGGATTTTTGGATAAATCTCTTGTAGTGGAGTTTTGAAGAGCCCGGGTGCTGGATGGATTTGATATCTGAGAAAGGAAATGCTCCCCGAAGAACTGACCAACGGTATCCGGAAGTAAAGAAGAGTCCTGAAATCCTTGGCTCAGTTTCAGAACAGATATCGAATCTTTCGAGGGAAATTGGGATTTATATGAACGTAGGGAAGCATGCAATGCTTGATAGTGTTGAAGAAGATTGGTATAAACTATTTGAAGTTTGGGAAGATTGTGGATGTAAGATTGATACAGATTTCTGAGATGGATTTAATTAGTTTCGATATTTTTTAATGAGATAAATCAGAAAATGGAATCTTAAATACGCGAATGAATAAGTTTTAGATTTTACTGCATATGGATTTCATTTTGTTTGAGACCCCTGCAGACTATCATACACTATGTGATAAACAAAATAGCAAATTCTTCTCTAAACTGAAATGTTATATTTCCTAAGACAATATCTTTCTATGAAATAAATATACCTGAGATCAAAATACTTGATGTGAGGGGCCTTGTGGTAGAAACTGAGCTTCTAAACTACAGATAATAATGTTCAAAATTTGATTGTTCCCAAAGTGAATGAGTATCAAGTGTCCTCTCAATGGTGTGGCATGACATTTGGATGGAAGCAGGTTCTGGAGTCGTAATCGTCATCTGATCAAGGTAGAAAGAGGTTTCTGAACCACAGATAGTTATCTTCAAAACTTGATTCTGCCAAAAATGAGCAAGGATCAAGTTTCCTCTCATTGGTATGGAATAACATTTGGGGAGATGTACGGTTCTGGTGTCGTAATCGTCATCTGATCACGGTAGAAACTAGGTTTCTGAACCGCAGATAGTAATGCACAAAATCTGATTCTCCCAAAAATGAATTATGATCGAGTATCCTCTCATTCGTGTTGCTTATTTGGAGAGAGGCACTGTACTGGTACCGTAATCGTCATTTGACACGGTGCGAAATGACAAAAGCTACCTGAAAATAGCTCTAGCGTTCATCTTAAATGGAATATTAACAAAACTAAGTTGAATTAAAATTTCACTTGGAGGGGAGATTATGTCTCCACTAATTGCAGTTATTAGTTAGACATAAGATAACGATGCAGTCTCAATACTTTGTTCTCGCCAGACTTAAAATTCTAGCCTAACTGATGCCAATTTGGTTTGTGGCAAAAAAAAATCGCTGTTTTGCTTGAGAGTCATTTAAAATACTTATTTTAAGGTAGTAACATAGATTTTTGAGGACTGCCACATTTCTCAAGATATAGTTTGAAGAAAATTATATTGTACTGTATTGTGTATCCATTATACAGGGTGATTGTATCCCCTGTATCATGGGACACATTTAGAGGGGTGGTTGAGCGTACTAAAACATATATTTTTTATATAGGCATGTAGTGTCGGGATGGCACAAAGTGATGCGTTACGGTACGAACTCAAAAAATGACATGGGAGGAAAAATACTCTTATTTACAAAATAAACCTAAAGTGCTTATTTGTAGCAATGCAGTATTCACGATAAATGTTCAAACTTGCCACAACTAACAGTAATATGAACTACAGTAACGATCTAGTGGTCCGGAAATTTGCGGGGTGATAGCTGGGACATGGTGGACCAAGCCGATGACCATCTCTCTAGCCAGATTTATTCAGTAAGGATTTCTTTTTATGGCGAAATCTGAATGACATCATTTACAAGACTATCGTTGACTCAGTGAAGAACCTCGTTGTATGACTATCCATTGCGGCTCATGGTGTACGCAAAATGCCCTCTCTTTTTTAAAGTATTTCGCCAATCCCTTCTACAACGCTACCAAGTATGTATTGCTGTTGGTGGTATCAATTTTGAGCATTTATTGTGAATGCTGTATTGCTGCAACGAAGCATTTTGCGTTGGTTTTGTAAAGACACATTTTTCATTCTTGTCATTGTTTTGTGTTTGTAACAAATCACTTTAGCCTCTACGTTCCTATTCACAAAATACATGTTCCAATACGCTCAACGACCCTATCAAGTTTGTGTCATGAAAGTAGAATCACTCTGTATATTGCAACAAATGGACAGCTATCTTCCTAACTAAAATTCTATAATCAGGTCTGAATTTAATCAGTATATATCATAAATAGATACATTCATCTGAAAGTAAAACGTTTTTCGATGAAACAAATAGCTCTTTCCATTTCAGTATAAACTGTCAATAATTGAGAAAGAATCACATAATGTTTAGCCTTATCCTGCCATTCTGTTTTTCCAAAAATGTTGCTCCATTAATTCTCATAAACAACAACAGATTCTTCGCTATTTCGGTACATTCTTTTACTATTCTCTTTCAGGAAAGCTGCCATTTGAAAAATAAAAAAAAAATTGAATTCCTTTTTTAGATTATTGAATTTCAAATAAAAGCTATTTGATATGAGGCTGTTCAGCTATTTGTAAAGAAGAAATCAATATGATGAAGGGATTTCAGTCTATATTTTGATGTAATTCAAAAATATAAAATCAATGTACGTAATTTTAGAAAATGTTCTTCATTTTCTAGAATAAATTCTCAGATGAAAATGATATAAATTCCTCTTTCAACAACAGCAAATACGTTTTCTGTTTTGTCCGCAAACTCCTGCGTTTTTACTTTGCTTTTTCATATAGTAACGCATTTCATTCTACGACGCAAGATTTATTTTATTTTGTTGTTGTATGGTGGCCTAATAGCAGCTCGTCACGGAGGAAAGGGGCCGATTTTCAGGAACAATACATTGCACTTTTAACTGTCTTAAGTTGTAAATATATTTTAATTCCTTTATGTTCTGTTTTCTGAAGTTATTAATGGCTATGCAATCAATGCTTTTCGGAGGGTAATTATTTTTAGGACCAAAAATATGCCATATTAGGACTAATTACAAAATGGTTTAAAGTATTTAATTGAAGATAATTTTTGTTTCTAATGGCACTTGCAATGGACAAGCTCGTTGACTAAGTCAGCGATTTTAAGCCAAATGAGCATCTCTTATTTTTAGTAGCGCCAACTAGGACCAAGTGTACGTCTTAGCAACTCACGCATCACATTCGCTTGCACAATCCCTTATTTACAGGGGGAGGGGGGGCATATTCACACATCTCACAGATAGGACAGATAACGAACAACCATGTCCGAACCGGGACTCAAACACAGGACGCTCAGATCACGGGAAAGACTCACTACCCCTATGCAATTGAAAATAATGATTCAGCATATTCATCATATTCAGCACTACATTAAAATTTTTCTATTTAGCTAATGCAGACATTTTGGATATTTTTTCCAGATTTTACTATGATTTTCAATTAAAAATATTACATCGTGTTTTATGCTTCTAATTTCTCTCCCCTATTTCCTGCCTAATTATTAAATTAATGTTTAACATATTCGAGATGCTTAATATACTCCAGATTAGTATTGGAGTTCAGTAAATAATCAAACCTTATTCACAGTTTGATAATTATGAACAACTGATATGTATTTTCATAAAGCTTATTTTTGGCCACCTGTAAAGCATATTCCACGTTAACAACGAATCTTCAATAAATAATCAAATCCTAATCATAAATCAGCAGTTAATAACAAATGCTGTGAAATAACTATTAAGCCAGTTTGTGATCATTTATAATGCACATTCTTTTTTAAAATCAGATATTATTCAAATCATTGAATCAGTATCACATATTGATGATTATAAAAAATTGTGTGCATTTCATAAAGCCTGTATATTTCTATTTATGAAATATATTCATATCAATATCATCAAACCATAATCACAGCGTGACAATTATTAATATCTATTGTGCATTACTGTAAGTCTGTTTTTATTAAATACTAGATGGTTCCCGGCGCATTGCTGCCCCCGAAGAAATAATTTTGGAATTATCGTGTGAAATTTGAAATATCTATCTTGTTTAATTAGGCATGACAGAAAAAATGATATTTATTTTCGTGTCGACAATGAATGCATTCATTGAAATTGAATGATATATAAAGGAGAAGAAAAAATAATATTTATTATATTTTTAAAAAAAATTTAGACATAATAATTGTACTATGCCTAGAACCTTCGCTCAAACGTAAGCAATAAAATGACAAAGTTATATCGCAATTGGATAAACGATATGGTAGAGCATAAAATACATAAATTCGAATAAACATTCATTTTTATATATTAGATGAAGCTCATGCTCTGTTCCCATTGGATTTCCATCAAATTATTGAATCCTAATTACACTTAGTTGCTTATGAACAATTGATGTGCATTTTACAAAAAATTGTTTGCTTGTCAATCTATACTTCTACTGGGGGGGGGGGGCTCAGATATGGGGATGAGAAGCTTCAGATATAGTGGTTGGCTCTTGCTACAAATGGTGTGTGGTTGGCTACCCTCTACCGATGACGAAACGTGCCTCCTAATGGAGTGGTTGTACCGTAGCCGGTGATGGCCTTTAGAAATCAACATTAGCTCCTGACAATGCTGTTGTGGTGATCTAGTTATTCAAATTTTTCCTTTTGTCACAGGGCGGGTCGAAGTAGTCAATTTGTTTGATTGTCCATCTATAAAGCATATTCCATGTTAAGTTTATTTAGATCAAATGATCAAATCCTAATATACTATTAAGAAATAACGTTCCTTTCCATCAAATCTATGTTGCCCACATACAAACTCATTTTTTTTAATTGAATCACATTTTCATTATTTGATAAATTCTTTATTAGGAGTGCATTTCCACCAATTCTGGTTTTGCCTATGTGTATAAAGCATATTCATTGTGACCATCGGGTCTTCATCAAGTGATCAAATTCCTAATCACAAAACGAAGCTTATTAACATTTGGTGTGCATTTCCGGAGCAATAACCAAATGCTTTAAATAAAGACATTTATCTCTCCCGTTGCTCTGCCAACCGGAAGCCATCCTGACAAGAAGTTCAAAGACATCTCATCTCCTCTCTGCCAAACGGATTGGCCATCGGTAGATTTAGTAATGACCCCGTTTACAGCGTGTGAAGGGTTGAAGCTTGAAGAGGATGCGTTTAAAATAATTTGTTTTGTAGAAATGTTTCCAATTTTTAACTGATGAGTGTTTTCAGAATTCTAAAATTATGGGTATGTTGATCCTTTATTTTAATTTTTTTCTTAAATTATATGCCTTTGTTCAGATTTATTAGAAGCAGAATAAAAAAAGTTTTAAAATTATTCTTTTATATTTATTTATGGTAGTCGAAAAAATTTTCACACAGACGATTTTTTTTGTGCAAACAATTTTTTATTTGACAAAAAAAAATCTTTTTTTTTTCGTAATTTTTAAGTTTTATTCTTGGCATATAAAAAATGAAATAATTTATTTTATCACTTGGCACAAATATTTTTTTTAACTTTGTTAATGAATTTTAAATTATATTTTATAAATTTTGTACCTTTATTTGGATTTATTAGAATTAGAGATAAAAAAAGTTTTTAAATGATTCTTTGAAAAAAATATTAGGACAAAAAAAAATAATTGAAAAAAATATTAGGACAAACGACTATTTTTAGTACTAACGAATTTTTTTTGACAAAAATAAAATCTTTTTTTTTTCGTAAATTTTAAGTTCTATTCTTGGCATATAAAAAAATGAAATATTTTATTTTATAGCTTAGCTCAAATAATTTTTTTAACGTTGACAACGTTTTTAACGTTCTAGTGACTTTATTATACAAATAAACCTAACTATTTGAACAGATTTATTTCTTTGCAAGTGAATCGTAGCGAAGCTGTTTAAATATTTTTAAGGATTATTTGGGAATAGTTCTCTTTATTCTCAAATTATTCAAATAAGATAAATGTTATAAAAAATTTATCTTATTTTAAATTAAATTATCTTATTAAAAAAAATTTATCTTAAAAATTTATCTTACTTTTGTGTAGAAAATATCATAAGAAATTTGCATATCTTTTTTTCAGAATAAAAAAAGGATTCGAATGCACATTTAAAGAAAAGTTTTTAAATTTTTACTTCTAGAATATATTTTTTGGTTTAATATTTCTTATTTTTTATTATTTTTATTATAGTTTATTATTTTTTGCAATTAATAAATGAATATTTACAACTGAGAAATATTGAGAAAATTTGAGGAAAAATATTGGGAAATATTGAAATTATTATGAATTATATGCTATAATAAGGTTTCTAATTTCAATTTTAATTACTATGCTAAAATGGAATAGTTATAAAAATAAATACCTTAAGTGACGTGAAATCATTTTCAGAATTTGTGAAACAAAATCTTAATTATGTATTTTATCATAACAGCAATTCAATATTCTTTTTCAATAAATTTTAAAAATGTTTAAATTGAGTAATCTTAATTAGAGATCTGATAGTCATTAAATTATTATTTAATAGCTATATGACCATACTTGACAGTTAATGGCATTACTTGTCAATAATAATAATTCTTTAATAAATAAATTAGAACAGCAGAAACTTTCTACTCACATATTTTTCATTGGCACATTTCTTAATATTTCTGCCCATAATATAATAGAATATTCTCAAATTTTATATGTTCTTAAAAATAGGCCAAGAATAGAGTATCTGAAAACAAATATTTTTTTAACCTGTACTTCTTTCAACTAAATATGAAATTTTCTAATTAGACCTATGGTTTCCACTAAACCAAGATTAATTTAACATGAAATATTAAATGATGATTGTGCTACAGATTCAAAATTTCAAAATAGAATAATTTCAATTAAGTATTTAGTACCATTCGCTGAGATTTGTTACAATGTAATATACTCAAGATTGATTTGTAGGCGGAAACGACAAAATAAATATAGAATCTCCAGCAGTTATTCAGTTACAGAGATCTAAAAATAGAGTAGGTTATCGGATGTAGGTATTTTTTTAACTGATGAAAATTGTCTTATAATAACAGCTAAAAATTCAATAAATGATAATTTTTAAATAAAGTGTTAATATATTTAAATAAGAATTTTATGAAGGATATTGGAGTTTTTATAAATAATCATAAATTAATATTTTAGTGTTTTATATTGTCTCTTTCTTTCGACTTCGACATCTTATTACGTTTTCATTTTTTATTAATTTCTTTCGTATTATTCATCTTTTGTATTTTTTAAATTTTATCTTCATGGATAACTTTCCATATTCGCTTCATTTTTTTTTTACATTGCAGTGAACATCTTTTGCATTATCTGTTTTCGTCATCATCCATGATCTATTGTTTTACCTTTTATCATCTTCATTCTCTTTCCTTTGCATTACTTCATTTTCATTCATCGTATTTTTTTTTTTTTTTTCATCTTAATGTTTCATCTTTTACATTACATTTTTTTTTTCTTTCATGCATCCATTTCTGCATTATTTCTGCTTTATCATTTGCATTTGTAATCTTTTGTATTTCATTTTTGCTCATCTATATTCTTTGTTTTTTGCATTATTTCTCTTTCTTTCATCATCTTTTTTTTAACTTTTTTTTCTATTTTCATTCTTAATCTTTTGCATTATCACTTCTTTTATTTCATCTTCATTCATCACTTTTTACATTACTTTTGTTCATATACATTCATTATATTTTTGCACGATTTCTTTTTCATTTTCATTCTTTATTTTTCGCATTATTATGATAATTTTTAAAATATATTATAAAATATAATTTCTGGTATAAATGATATTTTTTGAATAATGTTTTACTATAATTAATGAAGAATTGATTATATTATTAAGGATCGTAAGTTTTTTAATAAAGAATCATAAATCAATATTCTGGTGTTTTATATTGCCTCTTTCTTTCGATCTGGATTCATTTTGCATTTTTTTATTAATTATTTTCTTTTTTATCATGTTTTAGATCTCTTTTGTTTTAGCTTCATAGATAATTTTCCATATGTACTTCTTTTTCTTTATTTCAGCGAGCATCTTTTTTTATTATCTGTTTTCGTCTTCATCCATGATCTACTGTATCACATTTTTTCATATTCATTCTCTTTCCTTTGCATTACCTCATTTTCTTTTATTATATTTTTCTTTTCATCTTAATACTTCATCTTTTGCATTACTTTCTTTTTATTCTTTCATGCATCGATTTTTGCATTATTTCTGATTTTTCATCTGCATTCATGTATTTCATTTTTTCACATCTATATTCTTTACTTTTTGTATTACCTCATTTTTATTCATCATCTTTTGTTGAATTTTCTCCCCATCTTCATTCATTATCTTTTGTTTTACTTTCTCCCCATCTTCATCCATTATCTTTTGTTTTACTTTTTTCCGATCTTCATTCATTATCTTTTATTTTACTTTTTACTCATCTTCATCCATTATCTTTTTTTTTTTTTTTTTACTTTTTCCCAATCCTCATCCATTATCTTTTTTTTTTTTTTTAACATTTTTCCCATCTTCATTTATTATCTTTTGTTTTATTTTCTCCCCATTTTCATCCATTATCTTTTGCTTTACTTTCCCCCCATCTTCATTCATTATCTTTTGTTTTACTTTCTCCCCATCTTCATCCATTATCTTTTGTTTTACTTTTTCTTCATCTTCATTCCTTATCTTTTGTTTTGCTCTTCCCCCATCTTCATTCATTATCTTTTGTTTTACTTTTTCCCCATCTTCATTCATTACTTTTTGTTTTACTTTTCCCCCATCTTCATCCATTATCTTTTGTTTTATTTTTCACCCATCTTCATTCATTATCTTTTGTTTTATTTTTCCCCATCTTCAGCCATTATTTTTTGCATTATTTCTTCGGTTTTTTTTTCTTCATCTTCATCCATCAGTTTTTGCATTAATTTTTTCCATCTTCATTGATTATTTTTCTGCATGACTTCTTTTTCATCTATAGTATTATTTATTTTTCTTTGACCTTATTTTTATCTTTCGTATTATCTTTGACCTTAATAAATTGCTTCTAAGCGATTTATAAATTTTAATCCTTTCTAATCCTTAAATACGTATTCCTACAAAGTTATTTGTTCGAAGACATCATTGATGTTGAACTTCTCTTATATTGATTGAATGGAGTCTTTCTTGAAAGAGTAGTTATTATTAGATAAAAGAAAATAAATTTTCCAATCTTTCAGGGAAAACATACTTTCACTATTCTATTAAGACTAATGCCCTCTAGAATATCCTATGTTCGGAGAAAAGGGAACCCTTTTCCGAATTTTCTTGTTTTGATCAGTGATTTCTTGGAAGGGAATTGCTTGGTCATTCACTTTGTCCTTTCGTTTGTTTGTCTTATTTTCAGGTTTAATATGGAGGCTAATAATAATAATAATAATAATAATAATAATAATAAAACACTGAAGTTGAGAATTTTAATCAATATCGGCTAGACTATTTAATTTTTTATTTTATTATTTCTAGTTTTTTACTGCTTTCGTCTGTTATTTATTTGTTGGATTTTTTTAAGGCACAGGTGGTATTTTAGCTTTACTGTCTGTCTTAAAATATAGCAAAAGAAATAGCAGTGTACTGGATACAAATAGTTAAAACTAGGATTTCGAAAGAAAACCAACAGGACTGGTCTCCAAAAAAATTTCTCGCACACACTCTAATAAACTTGTCATGCCAGATGGCGCTTTATATGGATTGGCGTACAATAGTTACGAAATATTAACATTTGGCCTGGATGTAGCACTGTCAATGAATCTGTTGTGTGATCCTTGGCGAGCAATTTGGCGATTATTCCCTGGAATGTGGTTAATAGTATCCGAAAATCGAATTTGTGTTTTAGACACGTTTTTCTCTACCGACTGAAACAAAAATGTGACACAAAACTGCGCTTGTATTTTACATATTTGATTTATTGAATTAGTTGAATTATCGCGTTTACATGTTTCCGAAAGTACAGACCGACAGACAGTCGACCCGCAATTGGATTTGGTTCAAAATTTGGCAAGTGTCTACATTATAGACGTTTAATATGTGTACCGAATCTATCTAGATCTCTTCGTTTTGTAATTATTGTGTTAACTTATATTCGTACAGCTAGACAGACGGACCTCCTCTAAACAGATTTTACAACTTTTGATAGAAATCTGCAAATTTCGTATAAATACAGTCAAGCAAATTTTCAACCCTGTAGTTCCAACCGTTTTTGAGTCATCTTTGTCATAGACAGACAGATGGACATTTTTCAGAAATATGTTTTTCATATGCAGGGAGATCTAAAACTTGGAAATTCATCAAAATCTCGAGTTCGAATTGTTTTGACGAGTACCATGTTTTCTCTATACTACGCATACGAAAAAATACTAAAAAATTACAACATTTTTACAAAAATTAAAAATAAAATCTGGGGAATAAATTTATAGTAAAAATTTTATGTCGATATATGCCTTGAACCCCTAAAATATAATCATATAGAAGTGGTTTATTCTCTTTTGTTAAACTATTGCAATAGAAGTTGTGTACCTAAGTCATTATGACTTTCCTCCCCAACTTCTAATAACTTTGCAACTAATTTTATACCTCTTTTTATTTCTTGGCACTTTGTGTGGTAGTTAGATTTCTTAATAAAATGAACAATACAACTAGTTGAGGTCATTATAAAATTAGTAATTTAATGACTAAAGCAAGAAAATTTTATTTCCTCTCTTATAATCCCTGTTTCCAAAAGCTGTTTTGAAATTTCACTCACTTTTGATCTAGAGATTAAACATATAAAATTCAATGCTGTCTAAGTATTAATTAATTAACTCCAGAAAGTTTCTAAATTCTGTGCTTGTTAATACCTTAAGTTCATTAAAACGAAATCTTTTTAAATCATTAATATGGCTCTTTGTTTCATTAATTTCTGATGTAAACTAATCGAAGGAATACACAATGCAGGGATTTTAGATGCTACTTATTATTATTATTATTGTATTTAACCTTGGAATAACCTTGAGGATACCTTTAACCTTGAGGATAATTTCAAGCCCTCAAATAATTTTCTTTTAACAAAGGGAAAAATAATTGTTATTTAAGAAGAGATGGGATTTCATTGGAAGATAAATGCATTTGTAGGCGTTATTTGGGCTAATTATTATAAGGGAATTATTTCAAACATATGGTACATTTAGCCCTTAGGATACTTGAAAATAATGCTATTAATTGCGGATAATAGATAATATAGAATCTAAAACTTAAAAAGATTCAGAATTTTGTATTCCTTTTATACGAATGTGAAAACTCTCCCCCCATCCCCCGGAAATAGTCTTTCTTCTTAATGAAATAGACTTTCTTTGTCTATTTAATCATCAGATAAATAATTCGAAATTTACTTCATATTATAATTAGAAATAATTTCTATAAGCTTTTTTATTTGCTTTAGAGCTGAAGCAATGCTATTATAAAAATAGAATGAAATATACAATCAAAAATTATTTCTACAAATATCATGAAAGTAATTCGAGTCCTCTATCTCTTAAACTGACTTATATATTTAATTAAAACCTTCAGGTTTAGATATAATTATACTTAATCCCTTAGTTAAAATTATTAAGGAAACATTTTTGCATGAAGGGATGTTTGTGGGAAAAGATATGGATTCTAATTAAAAATAAAAAGCCCAATCAAGAAATGTTGGAATAGAAATAATAAATAATAAATAAAATATTAAATAAAAAAAAGAATAAATAAAATATTAAGTAAAAATAATAAATAATAATAATAATAATAATAAATGATGAAATAATACTTCTAATAATAAATATTAAAATGAAAATAAATAAATATAAATAATAAAAAAATAAATACTACTACTATTACTACTACTACTACTACTAATAATAATAAATAATTAAATAAATTTAAATAACAAAAATAATAGATTCCAATAATACTAATAAATAAATATTAACTAATAAAATAATAATAATAATAATAAATGATGAAATAATAACAATACTAATAAATATTAAAATGAAAATAAATAAATATAAATAATGAAAAATAAATACTACTACTATTATTACTCATACTACTACTACTAATAATAAATAATTAAATATATTTAAATAACAAAAAATAATAGATACCAATGACACTAATAAATAATAATAATAATAAATAATAAATAAATATTAACTAATAAAATAATAATAATAATAAATAATAAATAAATATTAACTAATAAAATAATAATAATAATAATAAATAATAACTAATAAAATAACAATAAATGATGAAATAATAAATAAATAATATATAATTTTCGATAATTTTTGTTGCACTAACCATTGCTCTTGTTTTTGTTTATGATGTCGATTTCCTTTTCAATCGTGAGAGAATTCCTCAACAGTTATACAACAGAAGGGAATACATTACAACAGAATGAAACCCACAGGAAAATGAATCAAAGCATTGCTCTGACATAATTTTTGTGTTGAATGTGAAGAAAGAGAGTTGATGTGGAGTGGGTTGTTTCTATTCTCGTTTCACACTTCCGAAAAATTTCTGTATTAAAGAGATTTTAAGATCGTCCTTATTAATTCATTTTTTCTCTTCATTACTTTTTTTATATGAGAACGAAATTTTATGCAAAGGTAGATAATATATTAGCTGAGATCGAAGGTGCTTTCTTCTTTTTTTGTTAACTCTATTGCAGTTTATTTCAAAAACTTCTCATCACTTATGATTATAATATGACTGATTGCGAGAATAAAGCTATTTCTGCATACATCAAAAAGAAGTTTTCTTCTATTGTGATTTATTTATTTTATTGCAGGCATTTCTATTTCGTAAATACAGAATAAACTAAATTCAGATTGTATAATAAAGGAGGGAAAAACAATAGACATTGTAAAATTTATTACCAAATTAAAACATATATGGATTTCATCTAAAAATTAATAGTTGATTTATTTTGCAAGTAATCTTATGAATTTATGAATCAAAATTCTCAGTAACTTTTGTTATATTTTTCTAATGTTCTATTCATTTAATAAAAAATACAGTAAACTTAGCTAATACATTCTTAATCATGTATTTATTATTTATAATGAAAGCTTTTATATGAGATGAATATTTATTGCTGTATATGATGTCTTTTTTTATTTATTGAATTATATCAATAAATTTTTTATCTGAATTTCAAAACCAAAGAAAGTATTATTTAACTGGGAGATTTATAATAAGTATCTATTTATTGCTGGCTTTATTTGGTAAAAAAAAATAATTAAAATTTCATTCGATAAAAATTTGACTTTATCTGCAGGAACAAATTAATTTTTGTATGGGTCCTTAAGCACTGATAAGATTTGAGGGAGGGCTCGTTTCTCTCTTCAGCTACTAAAATCAGACGGTTTTAATTAATTTTATTTTGATCTGTTCATAAAAATTTTATAAGTCGCAGATATTGTGAAGAACTGAAATAACAATTTATTTGAAGATCATAATCAAAAGAATTATTTTCAGTATTTTATGTTTGAAAACTTAAACACTTCGATTTAAGGTTTATTTTCAACCTAAAAACTATAAAAGAAATTGAAAAACTTTTTAAACACATTCTAAATATTATAAGCATAAAGCTTACCAAAATTGTGATTTATGATAAATGATCTTTAAGGATAAGGAGAAAAATCCTAAATATTGTAAAATATAAATGAACAACTGATTTTAATTTGAATAAGTTCAAATAACCTATCATTGCTGAGCCAGTTAAGGCAAAATATTAAAATAAGTCAAGAAGTATCCAAAAAATAGCTTTCTTTAGCCTCCAAAATCATGGTTTAGCACTAAGCGATAACAATTTGTAAGGCCATTGACGGGATAATGACATCGCTACAATAGATACAAAGTCTAGATATCGGTCTTATTTGCTAAAATATACAAAATTTCAAAAATTAAAACTTTTCTTTTAAAAAGAATAAAAGCATTAATTTGGAAAATAGTGAGGAAACAGTATCACTTTGTTTAATGCTCGAAGTCCTTAATTGTTGCTGTAGTAATTTAAAATCCCATAAATATTAGAGATTTAACACATTTCTGATTCATTTCTCTCGTTGTATTCCGATTTCAGGCCATTTTGTACATCTGTGCAAACTAAAAATGCAACTGCATTTCTGATATTTTTTCTATGAAAAAATTTTGAATACATATATTGATTGAAATGGATCTGAATTTTTTTCAAACTCACACAGGAGTTGAAACAAATAATAGAATATAAAAATATAATTTTACCGATTTTAACAAATATTATATTATAGTGATATCCTCGCTGAAATCAGAAATGGACAATAAGAAAAATTATAAATATTATTATTCGATTCCGAAATTAAAAAAGAAATTATTAATAAACGCTATTTCATAAAATAATTTTATTTGAACCATTTCTGCTATATTGAAGTAGAATGTATGCGTCCGCTGATGCTATACAGACAAGATTATTTGACTTAGAATTACGAAATTTAGCACTTAAATATATTGTGGAAAAGTATGGGGTATTTTTTTTTAAATTTCATTAATTAGAAATTGAGTGACAATTTGGCATTTAACGCCATCTTCTGTGAAAATATTATTACAATGCTTACCTAGACAGATTTGAATGAAACTGATATAAATTTATAATAATAAGATATCATGATTTTTTTAATTTTTAGCATTTAAATTTATATTCAATGGATAATAAACAAAAAGTAAAGTTAGAAGAGTTTTATTAGGTTTACAAATTTGCTTCCCTCATCTTTGATAAATGTCTTCAGCAGTAATTGCTGATCGAAATTGGCAGATAAAAATGTCACATACTAAGCTAGGACATGTGTCAATATAATGATAGCACCACATTATTGAATTTTTGTATGCATCATAAATTATTCTCGATCGAATTAGTCAGTTTTCGGATCAAATTCTTGTCATTTGCGGGAAGTTCTGATTTCTTGTTTCCGTATGAAAAAATTGGCTGCTGAGGTACTCTCAAGTGCTTACAATGAGTCTACTGTAAACGAAAGACCATATCATGAGGGGTTTTAACACTGACATTGTTCCAAATTTCATTCTACCGAATATTCGCGGTACGAATTTTATGATTTGCATTTGGCTGACTGCTATTATATATTATGAGTTTTTTAAAAAAAGTGAAACCTTCGTAGAGCATGAGTAATAAATGCAATTGATGCGTTTGCGCCGAGCATTGAACTTTGAAATGGCGACAGTATCAAGAGAGATTCGACAAAGTTATCCTACAACTCAATAATGCTGATCCACATGCCCAAGATATAATTGAAAATGCTGAAAAGGGAGATGTTATCTCATCCGCCGTATTCCCCAGACGTTGCTCCTTCTGACTACTATTTTGTTACATAAAGCCTGGCCGATCAGAATTTCCAATCTTAAGAAGAAATTCAGAAATGAATCGATTCATGAATCGTCTGAAAGGATACATCATTTTTTTAAGATTGTATCCGACAAGTGCTAAACAGATAGGGGGGGGGGGAGTAGTAGCTAAGACTTATTATAGCTATGATAATCAAAATAGTAACTATTAATCATGAATATATAATAATTTTTTAAATAATAAAACATCAAATTCTTAGAAAAAATAATCGAAGCAAAGTTATGATAAATTATTTGAAGTATAATTTTTATTATTAATTATCTTTATGTGAGAAACTATGTTATATTGTTGTGATTATTTATTAAATAGGAGTTTTATTTTATGTTTTTCAGATCCTAGTGCATCCGTGCGTTGATGCAAATGTCCTTTGGATATGTTGGTTTACCCTCTGGTGCTATTCTGTCTGCTCCATCACCACTGCTTTGCCGCTTTTCTGCAAGGTGAGTCTCCTTCCGAGCTATTTCATGAGCATTAGTTCAAAATGTGGCTAGGTTTACACCAATATTTATTTGCTGTTGATTGCCTTATCGATGTGCATAAGTCCTTTCAATATTAATGTGAAAATTTTAAAAAAATATTCTTGTTAGAAGCAGTAAGCTGTAAAACAATAAGGTAGAAAGCTGGACTAGATGATAAGCGAAAAGTTCTTTACCTTTGTAAGGGACATCAATGAATTGTAGAGTGATCCAGGTGCATTAGAATTGACTACAGAATACTTCAAAAATAACTTGTATTAAGACGAATACATTTTTTTAAAAATATGTATTATCCAGTATTAATACACAGTTTTTTCGAGTTAGGCAAGTTGTGAATGTTCAGTTTTGAATACGTCACGAATATATACATTTTTCAATTTTAGGAATGCATTTTTCAGTTATAAGATAAATACTTTTTATGCTATGGAAAGTTCATAATTTTGATCACAATTATCTAGCCAATTTATAGAGATAACTCAATGAAACTTTTTCCTGTGTTTTCATTATGTTGTAGAATACATTTTTCTAATTGAATTTTTTGTCCGATCTCCTTAATTTTTTTCAGATATTTATAAAACTTCCTTAATTTATCCCTAGGGGCGCTGTCACTTACCTCAGTTAATTATGCATAATCAATTTACTTCTGGTCCATGTTACTTCCTAGCTATACGAGAGGACGTTTTGAATGTAGAGGGTTTAAAAGAACTTTACAAATCACCTTGTATATTCTGCTAACATCCAGTGGACCAACATATCAACTGTAGTTATCATAAAAACAAAATCATATGATTCCGATGAAATATCTGTGATTGTAGATTTCACGGCTATTGAAATGACAAGCTCAAATCATTTGTTGCAAAACCTTGAGGGAAGAACTCTACGTTTTTGTAAAGTCAATTTTATCGAAAGTAAATATGAATTTAGAAAACACTATATTTTATCTGAAAATTTAAATGCAGAAATGTTGTTCCTTCTTATGGCATGTGCCACAGACAAGCCCGCTGTTCGAAGACAGCCGATTTAAGGCTAAGGGAGAGCGCCTCTTGTTTTTATCGTAGAGCCAACTAGGGCCAAGAGTACGACTTGATTACTCATGCATCACTCATTCGCTTTCACAACCCCTTTTTACAGGAGGGCACATTCACACACCTCACAGATATAACACAGAAGTAGGAGAACAATCATGCCCAAATCGGGGCTCGAACCCGGGACGCCCAGGGAAGACGCGCTACCACTATGCCAGGACACCGGCTAAATGCAGAAATTATTAACAAAAAGAACGTGAATTTTCCTCTGATATCTTTTTCGCATTTTCTTTAATAATGTAATAGTTTTCAATTATTTTTCTTTTTATAGGCTTATTAACCGCTAATGAATTGTAGTTCAGAGAAAAATAAATAGCAACCAGTAACATACTTCCCCCCTTTTTGCTTCATCATATCACTATTAACACTTACAAATACAAGAACGATTTTTTTTTTTTTGCGATTTTGTAAATATTATAAATGCCCATGCCCCTTTCTTTTAGAGTCGAAGTTGTGGGAAATATTATATTTCCTGTATCTTTAAAAATGTAGCTGAAAATGACGCCCAATTCTTTCATCAAATCTCCAGAAAATTAATTTAAATGTGATAACTGAAAATGTTTCATTGAATTGTAAAGATAACGTTTGAGCTAAAATCAACCATCCAACCGTCTTCAATCATTACTAAGCAAATTCTTCAGATTTATTCTGAAGGCACTAAAAGATACTTTCTCAGAAATTTAGAATGTCGTAATTTTCTCAATTTTGTTGATCCTCCATCGATCCTAGGCTTTAATGAAACCATAAACTATGATTACTTACTGAAAGTAAAACAGCAATCTACTTTTTAAAGCGCCTTAGTGTTTATATTCGTAAAATGCCATCAAACGCTTTCCGCTGTTTGCTTTAAAACTAAAAGGAACTTCAAAGACTTAGCATTCCTTCTCAAAATTAATTAATTTTGGTTAACTTTGAATGATTTGTTTAAGACGTTTCATCAGAAATCTTGTTTGGTTTAGAAGTTTGAGTGCCATATTTAACTAAAAGTCAGCGAAATTACGAGGTGGAGTTTGGGAATTATTTGAAAGTGTTAAGTTAAATTGAATAAATCTTTTGAAAAAATGATGATTTGAAATTTTAATATATTTGATCAAATAAGGTAAATAGAAATTTTTGATCATTCACTGAAGCATTTATCTTGCTTTCCTATATCTTGCTATATATATATTTTATAGATAGCTTTAAAAGTATTTGTCAGTTCAGTTTATTAAAAATGATGTTTCACATATTTTGTGTTTCTTAAGCTAAATATATATATATATATATATATATATATATATATATATATATATATATATATATATATATATATATATATATATATATATATATATATATATATATATATATATATATTGTCAGAATCGGACTGATTTCGATTATAATTGTCAATTTTCTTAAAACGTTTTTTTTATTCAATATTTATTTCTTCCATAAAAAATTATCAAGTTACGCCACTAGGTTTGGAAATTGGTTTTGGTTTTGATAGTATTTATCAGTTTTATATCGATGTTTTTATTCATTTCCTTTTTTTTTCTTTAATAAAAAAATTCCGCCTTGTCCAAACAGATTGTTGTGTGATTAATGATTCTTTTAATTGGTATCAATTTTAACACATTTACCCACCTTTGCATAATTTTTTACCTTTCAGCGAAAGATGCGTGAGAATGAACAGAAAGTGAAAGAAAAATAATATGTAAATTTATCTTATAATAACTTATGACTATATATAACAAACGTAATGAATAGAGCTGAAACATTTTTTTGTTGAATTATTTGAACTAAAAATTTCCTTCTTTTAAAAATGCCACTTAAGTCATATCACTGACTCTCCAACCCGCTCGAAGGCATACGGATATAGACGACTGAATGACCGCACCACCGCAACAGCAACACTTGTGGGAACTGTGGTTGAATTCTAAGGGCCATCACCGGCCACGTTACAACCCTTCCCGTAGGAAGTACGTCCCGTCATCGATGGGAGGAGTTCGATCCCCCACCTTTTTGTGTACCCTCCAGGGTGACGAGATCCAATCATCATACCGGAAGCATCTCGTTCTCTTTTCGAGGTGCCCCCCTGGGGGTCCTTTTAAAAATGTAATGCAATGGCATTTGTATTAACCAATGATTATTTAAAATTGATTGAAAGGCATACAGACGGAGCGCTATTAATGTAAAATGTTGCACAACATATAGTAAAATACTGTGAAATAACAAAATTACGCAAATAAAGGTAATTTAAAAAATGAGGGGGAGGGAGAGGTCTGTATTCAAGCAACATTCCCAAGTATGATAATACTATTCTGACGGAATATAAAAGAGAAAAAGTATAAATTTTTATAAAAGATATTATAAAACTTATTTCAGTAAAAAAGAAAAATAAATCTTGGAAATGAAGGGTTTTAGGCAATTAAAAAGTACAGTCAAAATGACTTTCCTTCTACTGTCCCTGACAGATCCCCTACACAGATTCGATCAGTAAATTCTGAGAAATTATATATATGCTGTCAACGGGCTTATCAAGTGCCATAAGTCACAATACAACAAAAATTATATATATGGGTGTCTGTTTGTGTTCTGTATCTTGATATTTGTTAATATTGTAATATTCTGTATCTTAAAAAATATTGTAGATCATTATTTTTTCACAATACCTTTCATATCGCATTAGATGGGAAAAAATATTAGTAATATGTTCTCCATTATTAAATCTTGTATCACATTCATCATGCATTAGGAGCTATTTTCAAATAAATGTGTAATGTAGGCAGTTTTTGTTTTTATATCGAAACTATTGTCATGTACAAAAGAATCTTAACTTCTATTGCAATGAATTAGATTTTCATTAGGTACCATGATTTTTCAAGTCAGAATAATACGCAACAATAACAAAAATAAATAAATAAATCCTGAACAAGAAAATGCACAAAAAGAACTTTTGGGTGAAATTTCAAAAATAATATGATAAGAAAATTTTGGAAACTTCTTATTTCAAATTTTTATATTAATCGAAGAAAAGAAAGTTATACTTTTCTTTTCCCTGAAACGATGATTGTCGTAGAAAAATGTTTAATCAAATATGATAGCGCCCTCAGTCCTTATACATCTCACAGTTGTTATTCTGGCATTAAATTTTTCTGTTTCACGTTTTCAGTCGAATCCTCGTCCAGCTTGCAAGAGATCGAGCCCCGTTGCCCACCCGGTCAATTCCCATGCAACAATAGTGACACGTGCGTAGAACAGAGGAAGAATTGCGACGGTCACAACGACTGTGAGGACGGATCCGACGAGATGGGATGCGGTCAGTTCACTCGCTTTTCCGTTTCTTGAAAAAGTTTTTTGGCTAAATATTTTACTCTGAATCGGAAAAAAATATATTGATTAATGAATTAAAATAAATCATAATTTGTTATGAACATGACAAATCATATTTAATTTTTAATTCCTATAATTTATTAAAAATGTAAAGTATGATATATAGAGTAGTTTTGAAATTAGAATTCGTAGCAAGTTGGCGAGAAAATGTTATAGTGCTGCCATCTATTGGCCATTAAAAGAAATATATCAATTTGAAGGATATATACAATTAAATCGAATATATTCATGTAAATCAACATTTTGTCCATTCTACTTTATACAAATATTTGCAATTCCATCATAAAATCTCCTATGATAATGTAATTTAATTGTGTCTGCATTAGAAATGTAAATGATCTTATTAAAATGCATCCGTATTAAAAAATGTATATGAATTAAGAAAAAAAAAATTGTGATGTATTGATGCTTAAAGAAATTTTTAACATTTCATTAATGATGGACTTTTAGAATAGTAATAGAACAGTAATTTTTATAAATAACTAGAATTAAATATTTATAAACAAATAATATTAAAATATGCTTTTATAAACACGAAAAATTAAATGCATTTTACATTCTTAATAAAATAATAACCCTAACGAATGTTTAAAAATACCATTTAAAGTCGAAATTTTTTATCCTTTTACGAAATAAATGAATAAAATAAAATAAAGTAATAAATAAATAATGAATGAATAAATAAAATGGAACTTAGCTTTACTTATATTTAATCTCAAACTCCAATATCGAGTAAAATAGAAAAATATTTTAACAAAACAAATTTTAAAGATAACTTCCATACAATGCTTTCAGTAGTAAATTCCTTAAGAATATGACAATTAAAACTGTTTTACAGATGATCACAATCGAATCAAGTACTATAACAACCTGTTTAGGAAAAGGCCGGACGAAGATCGGGAGAAAGAAAACAAAGGATGTGGTAAGCAACTTAATTTCTATATGATTAAAATATGAAAATTATGTGTAGTTTTATTTTATATGGTTATGCTAAGCAATTGTTTCTTTTAAATAATAGAACTCAAGCCAGTCCCAAGTGTTTGCTCATGCTCAGGATTTAAATTATTCTGTGATCGACAAAATCTTGACAGGCCGCCCTTGGATCTACCTTCAAATGTGCAAGAGCTGTAAGTAGTTATTTTTAAATGAAAAGACACAAACAACATTTGATTATTGTCTGAAAACTAGTCTAATTAATTCTCATACAATGCGATAATAATTCTGAATCTCTTTCACCGAGTTCAGTTTCCACTAACGGCCGTAAATGTGATTTATTTATTTCAACATTCGGTTTATAAACACGCATATTCAATCTGTGTAAGATAATTAATTATAGGTAGCGTGAAAAGTAAATAGTATTACTTTCTTATACTTACTCAATTTAAAATAGTATTTTGATTGAAAAATAAAAGCTCAATTTTTGTTGCAAATTGATGAGAAGATTTTTGTTTAAAAGTGTCATTTGCACTGAAGATTTGAAAATAACTGTTTAATTCGAAGCTCAACTTTGCATCTGCTTTGTAATTACATTTACTTAAATTTGAAATTTCACTATTATAATTACTTTTTATTATATATTGATTTAATAGGATAATAATAGATTAGTTAAATTATCTTTGTAAAAAAGTATATCACAGTGAGACTTTAAGCTCTAAAAACGTACGCATTACAAAATAAAAACAACCGTATTTTATTCAAAAGACGGTTTTCTTTATGAAGTTTTACGAAGCAGTTAATAACCAATTTTATCATTTAAATCTTGGGTTATATAAAAATAACAAAAACTATTTATTTGTAATTGCCCAAAATATTTTTTTTATTTTATCCCCTATTAAAATATTCAAAATAGAAATATTTATTCCATAAAGAAAATTGCATTTTAGCTTGTTTCAAAGTTCAGCTACATGAACTTCAAAAATTATATTTCAGTCATATTAAGTCATATTTCAGTCATTATTAATTAAAATATTTTACGTTCATCGTTTTTCTTTCTTTTTTATTAAACAATTTATTATTTGCAGAACCGATTCTTTAAAGTTTTTTTTTTTCACAATTACTTATTTGATTTTGGATTCGCTCAATAGCAAACGATTTTTTTTTGTTGTTTTTCTTTTCTATAACAATATTCTAAATAGAAATATTTATTCCATAAAGGAAACTGAATTTTAGCTTGCTACAAAGTTCATGTACATGGGTTTTAAAATTTAAATTTCGCTCATATTAGTTTATTAATTACAATTTTTTTACATTCTAAGTTTTTCTTTCTTTTTTTATTAACAGTTTATTCATAATTAGCAAAATTGATTTTTAATTATTTTTTAAAAATTACTCACTTGGTTTTGGATTCGTTAAATAGCAAACGATTTTTTAAAAATTCTTCTTTCAGAGATTTATCAGAAAATATCTTCGAATTCCTCGACTCTGAACATTTCTCCTTCAATGAACATCTTCAAACATTGTAAGTATTATTTGAAATAACATTTTGATTTACAATATTTTGTTAAAGAAAAGTTTGTTATTTTGATTTAAGACATTTTGATCAGAAAAATGCTGCCATATTTTATCTAAAGAATTTAGTTATTGTTTAATGAAAATTTTCATCTAAGTTCTTCACTGACAATCTATGGTTAAAAACATTTTCATAACAGAGCTCTTTTCAGATAATATATTTTTTTCTGGCAAAGTATATTGAATTACTCGAAGGTGAATTTGCATGAGGTATTTGAAGCTTGAGTGCGAAATATTTTTGCAATTAAATATAACTATATTATTTTACATACCTTTATTACCATAGGATTATTATTTGTGAAAAAAATGGCGATGCACGTTTAATTGATTCATTCCTTTACAAACCACAATTCTGACTACAAATTTTATTTTGATATTGTTGACGTATTCATTTCGATGTGTTTACTTTTCAAATGTTCCAAAAAAAAATACGTTTTTCGGATTCCTTGTCCTAATGCAGCAGTGAAATATCGATTTGTCTAACTTTCAGTATTACGAATTATTGTAAGATTACATACTTTTATTATTTTACATTCCTTTATTACCATAAGATTTCTATTTGTGAAAAATATGGCGATGCACATGTAATTAATTCACAAATAATAATTCTTGCTTCAAATTTTATTTTAATATTGTTGACGTATGCCATTCAATGAGTTTACTTTCAAAGTGTTCCAAAAAAAATACCTTTTAAGTATTGTATTTCCTAATGCTGCAGTAAAATATTGATTTGTCGAATTTTCAGTATTATAAACTATTGTAATTGTGATATTGTGTATATCATTTTTTAATTAACCATTTATAAAATTTTGGTTTACAACTGGTCATCGTTTTCCTTATTAACCTCACTTTTCAGATAACCTCAACAAGGAAGAAGGAATTTCAAGTCAACGCTTCATTCTATTTCATTACTACCTAATATTTTAAATTTTAGTATCATTTTAAATGACACCACAATTTAAAAAATATTTTCATCATGTTTGGAATGCCTCTGAGCATCTCATGCCCATATAATCTCTCTATTGATAGTATCATTGTGTCAATGTAGTCATGTTTGAAAGATAAAGTTATTATTTTTGAAAAAAAAATATGTTTGAAAAATTAAATAACTTTTGGAATAATTTTTTTCTTCGTTTCTTTTATTTCAGAATACTAAAAGGATCTCAAGTGACCCTCATCAATAAAGATGCTTTCAAAAATCTCCCGCACTTAAAATCCTTGTGAGTAAAATTCTTATTCTTTCAATTTTTCTCGTTATAATTCTAAAAAGTTTTGTGTAATTTACAATGAAAAGCAATAAAAAATATTGCAGATCAAATGTATATATATCAAATGGAATTTTGTCACAAAGTTTAGATATTATTGAATTGCTTAGAAAAAAAATTTAATCAGAACCTTTTTAATAAAAAAACACACTCTTCAGTTCGTTCTCTATAATTTTTTTCTACTTATTAAAATTTTCCGACTTTATTTTGACAATGCAAAGAAAAGAAATGATTAAAAAATGTCTAATTATATGTTATTAATATTGTGTTAGGTCTATTATATATTATTAATTATAAAATTTTCGTTTTTCTTAAAGGTATTAATTTACAGTTTATCATTATTCGTTAAAAAGTTCATTTGAAATCTTTTATCCTTATATATAGTGTCTCAATTTAGTGCAGCAGACATAATGTATTTTATAATTTATAGATTTTTATATTTTTAAATTATAAAAAAAAAAGATGGGACGGAAAACAAATTTTCATTTCTCCATTTTTTAAAAGAAAATCTAAAATCGGAAATACATTATATGAATATTATAATTTTAACATTTTTTCGCTACTTAAAAATTTTATATATATATACTTAAAATATTTAGCATTTGTCAATTATGGTGACGAGCAATGAATAATTTTAAACATTATTATTATGTAATATATACAAAAAGTTTTCAAAAATCCCTCTAAAAATGTTATATCGAATCTATAGAATTTTAATATCCATATGATAAATTTTTTAGTTGGTTTTTATTTTATATCTCCTTCTAACAACCAATTCTTTCCAATTTTCAGTATCATTTGGTTTTTAAATTATATAATTTTATTTCATAGGTTGCCTTTTCCAATCAAATAAATGTTATTATTATTAATATTATTTTTGAAAATTTAATACTAACATACGTGCATACCTTCATTTTCATAGCGGAAAATTAAATATATTTCTTGTTTAATGAGACTGATCGTTAATTTACATTGAGGCTTTTTATTTTAATGTAACCTGAAACCCTTGTCGGAATAATCAAGACGAAAAAAAAAATGAGTTTGGCAGAAACCAGAATTTGAAATGTAAATGATGAAATGTCCATCAAAATTTCGCTTTCTTATTGATTCTTTCAGTGACGTGATCAGTCTGGTCTTAATCTCATTCATCGGAATATCTGATCATTGCCGTATGATTTTCAAAATTCATTTATCAGAAATAGTAGCTTTCATTCACTGCATCGGAAATAGCAACATTGAAATGTATCAGAAGGAATTGCTACTTTCTGGTTTTAATCACCTCTCTCACCGGTTTTTATCATTCCAATAATAAATGGGAGGATTTTTAATAGATTATAAGTTTTAATTTCCTGTTTATTTAGTAATGAATGCTTTAGAATTATTTAAATATAATACGAATAGATTCTGCGCAGAATTAAACTGAAGTTTTGCAGACGAATTTAAGCAATTTAATAATTTGTTTTAGAGATATTAAATAATTTTTTTACATTGGTATTGCGTTTATTTTATTTGAATTATTCTAAAAGTATTTAAATAGAAGAATTACAGAAAAATTAATTTAACCTTTAATTTGCGTTTTGAAATACATGTATATGTATTTCAATATAGCGCTGTGGTATAATTTTATTCCAATCTAGAATACAATATGTAAAAAACGAATAAATGATTTTAAAAATATTTAATATTTTATGATTAAATATTTTATGAAATAATGACAATTTAAAGTAATAAATGATTTTTTTATTAAAAAAATACTTAGTATTTTATGATTAAATATTTTAGGAAGTAAGGAAAATTGTTTGAATTTAAGGTCAACAATGTAATATATTGTTGGGGATTAGGCAAATAAAAATATTTTTAAAAGACTGCCTGTATTCAGAAAAGATTTGTATGGCAATTAAATTGGTAGCATTACAAAGGCAATTTTTAAATTTTCAAACGATGTAAAATTTGTTTCTGTTAAAAAATATTTTTGGAAGTTACTGCTGTAAAAACCTAGAATTTAACTTATCTTCTAATGAACTTAAATTTAAATTTAAAAACATAGTTCCTAGGTAGTTATTTCCGTCTTCCAAAGTATGTATATATGTTTTAAATTTGGTAGCTGTAGATCAGACGGTCTGGACTATAAAGTGCTAATACACACATACACGCACGCACGCATGCATATTAAATGGCTGCAGTACCTTGATTCCTCAGATCATTCTGGAAGAAAGATACTGAGGAGATGGACACCCACTGACATTTAACTGTTTGATTTTTTTTCTAATGAATAATTCAATTGCTTCATTTTCTCTATGTCCTGTTCATAATTTCTAAATATGACAAATGAACGCATAACTGAATAGTAAAAATTAATACTCCTGAGGAAACTAAATCAATATATAACCTGAGTATATTCTTTAATTGTCACATAGTCTTAGTCTGAGACACTGTATTCAGAGAAATTGTTTGTGACACTGTCTTCAAATTCTTCATTCTTTTACGCAAACATAATTTCAACGAAATACGTTATTCAATATTAAACATTCAATTAAATGAATTTTTTCCGCAAATTAATTTCTGCCTACTTGTGTTAAGCATTTAGGTTCATTTTATTATTTTTTGTAATTTGGATATCCTCTACACATGTGTTATTAATCTTCATGGATAAAATGTGAATCTCGTTATTTATCCATTCAAATGTAAAAATGATTATTAATGCTGTTATTATTGCTTTTAGGTACCTCACTAATAATGAAATCGGCTCGATGAATGAGGGAACTATGACAACCAATGAGGATCTTATATTTCTGTAAGTGAAGTTTTCAAGATAACAACATCATTAATAAATATAGACATATTAATGAATAAATAATTATTCACCATTGATGAATTGAAAAGTAAAATACATTTATGTGTCCATCGAAGAAACTAGACAGAGGCCTACATGCCTTGATTATTTGTATAGATTATTAGCATTCCTTTATTTCAAAGTGAAATTATTTACTGTGTATTTTGCAAAGAACATTTATTTGGACTTCTATGGAACTAAGCAGAGATGTATAATTTTTCTGTGGTCGCGTTTACAATAGTTTGTATCACAATATTTTAAACTTAAATGGCTTTTAGTAATGAATACAGTAGATAACATTAAGGAAATAATAAATAGACACTTAATCTGTATTTTTATTGTCTTTATAGATAATAATATCGCACTATTTCAAATTGAGTTGGTTCAATCTTAATAGTACTTTCAATTCACCAATAATAAATAATTTTTCGAGACATTTGAAAAGTGGTCTAAGATTGGATTCTAAGCCGATTGACGAATATATATTTCCTGTTAATATCAGTTAGCAAAAGGCAGACATCTTAAGAATTTACTATATTTTTTGCATATAGAACTGTGAATTGAGCTGAACTGTATATTTTTATTGTGGATTGAACTGTGAACTTTAATTGTGCCTATTTCTCGAGTCCGAAAATTGAATTTTAACAGTCTAAAATATAATTTCTAATGGTATGGATTAGTTGGACATTACTTCCATAAAACTCAAAAATTATTGTTTTCAATTCCACTGAAGAAAACGGCTGGAACTTCAAAAGGTACTTCATATCTACTATTAGAGAATTAATTTTTGTAATTCATATAATTTCTATCAAGTTATGATATTCAATTCGAGTTGTTAAGATGTCTCTACGAATATAATATTCATTTTTTCCTACTAATGCTTCGAAAGAAGTTGTGGCAATAAAGTTTAAGTCAGAACCATCAGTTGCTATAATTAATTGTGTGATTGCATCCATCATTCTGTTACAAAGTTCTTTCGAGCCTGCAATGCGCCGTGGTGGCCTGGTGGTAAGGTCTCGGCTTGTGAGCCGTAGGGTTTCAGGTTCGAGACCCCAATCCATCGAGGAACCTCCGTGTAAGGGGGTCTGTTGCACGATAAATCCGTCAGGCCCAAACGTCCTCCCGTTGGTGTGGTGTGGAGAGGTGGGTGCCAACTCAGGTGTCGTCCTCGTCATCTGACCGTAGTTCAAAATTACGAGGTCTGTCACAAAATAGCCCTAGTGTGTCCTTTAAACGGGACATTAATATAACTAAACCAAACTAAACTCTATCCTGTAATGCACTTTTTAAAAAAAATTGAAAGGAGATTAAGTTTTTGATAATTGTTTTCCCAAGTAATTAATTTTTTTATCATCGAATAATAACATTATGTAGCTACTCCGAAATGAGCTAATTCATATTTATACTAATAGATTTCAATCAATTTTTAAGGAAAAATTGAGATCTGATTCTCCATTTCGGGGGGGAGGGAGGGAATTTTGTTATTTTTAGCTGCGATATGAATAATTATTAAAAATGATGAATACGTATCAATTATTTTATAGGATCAGAAAAATCTAATGCTTATTTGATAATAATTAACAACTCAGTTTAAATAATAATAAAATTCGCAAAATATATTTCATAATTTAAATGAATCTTTTTGGAATCATTTGAATATTCTAATTCTGTTCTGTTTATCATTAGATAAATAAATGTATATTTAACCTATATATACGATTATAAATTGATAACCTTAAAGAAAATCACGTCGATAGAAATTAAATTTCAAATTTTTGTAGAAATAATTTTGAATTGAAATATTTATTTATTTGTGTTAATTATATTTTTTTTCCAGGGATTTGTCTTACAACCCACTTACTGTTCTTCATCCTCAAGCGTTTGTTGGGCTGAAAAACTTACGAACTTTGTATGTGTAAAGTTTTATTTTTATTCTTCAAATTTAAGATTCTTTTTTTTTTATTTCTTAGTAACTCCTTATGACCATAAATAAATAAACATGAGATAGCAGCATTTCTAAAATGTGCAATTATATTTCAAGTAGAAATTTAAGAAATCTTGTTCAAACCATTAAATTTATCCTTGATTAATTCTTCATTACATTTGAAACTATTTTTGATAAATTTACATTTAAAAATTAATTTTGCGACAATCTTTGCGATATATATAAATTGTTGCTGTTAATATAAAAAAAACAAGTAGCTATAAATCATACAAAAATTATTAAGAAAATTATAAGACATAAGAAATTTCCAAATATGGGGCTAAATTCAACAAAAATTAAAAATTACTTGATAGATTCTAATAATTTTCGAATTAAGATATCATAAAAAGAAATGTTTAAAAAAGTGCGTGAATAATTAATTTTTTTACGCAATTGTTGTTTATAATTAATGGAATTCGTTATTTCTCTATTATTTTTATTACTTAGATCGCTTCAAGTTCCAAGGAAAAAATCTTATTCAGAGCATTGTGTTCCTTATTGCTTAATATTATGTTACATTTGAAAGTAATTCTGAAAAATTTTATTTTGCATCCAAATTTCTGTCATGTCGTGTTTAAAGAACGAAACAAATTTTTACATAATAAGAATAAAACTTCAATATCTTATCTACAAATTAAAAAAAATCTAAACAAACAAATTAAATAAAATTATTTCTGCATTTGTAACATACGCACTGATTGATGTACATTGTTTTATTTTTTAACAAATTTACTATGTTTTGAAAACTTTAATTTTACTTGAAATTCTGAATTAATATTAATGCTACTTTTATCTCTTTCATTTTAATTATAAAAATTGTTGTTTATAACGATGCCTTAAACAAAAATTATAAATGATTGCACTAATTAATTGATTGAATTTTTTTCTAAATTTCAGAGATCTTCGACACTGTTCTTTGAAATCTCTACAACCTGGAGTATTTGACAGTCTAGTTAATTTAGAGATACTGTAAGTAATGCTTATTCACATATTGTCAATTTTCATATCACAACAATCAATCATCTGTAAAGCAATTTTTAGACAACATGGTTACCATATTACACGATTTGCTGCAGCGGGACATATTGATAACGCGCTCTTTTAAACAGAACTCTTTGCAGTACAAATTTGTGATTTAGAAGTTTCTTATACAGAACAAATTTTTGAGTTGTTCTCTTTTGATACTTGTGTTGATTTTACTTTCTCTGTTCAACACTAATCGTCTTTGGCGACCAGCTGGGTCTCTGGGATTACTGATTGCATTGAATCTCAATTAAATCTCTTATGCATAACAGAATATTTAATTTACGACTCTCTCAAAAGATTATTTTAAGCATCATATTGTGAGAGACATTAAAGCCATGTTTTTTTAAAACTTACGTTTGCTTTATTAATTACGCATATGGACATTTCTTTTAAAGTCGTTGCTAAGATACCCTAGTGCCATTTAAAACGTTAATCTGGTACTCCATGTATTAATACAAATATATTTCGCATGGATATAGTTTGGAGAACGGAAATGGGCACCGTGGGGCGATTTTTTTAAGCCTTTATTAGGAATTTATTCAATTGGAAAAATTAAGCAAAGTTGTAGCATTTTCCTGAAAAATTTCGAAATGTTGCTGCATGGAAATAATTTTAACAATATTTTAAAATTTTAAAAATGTTTTCTTAATGATACCCTTATAGCTGTTTTGCACTTTTTTAATAAATTTGATAATATTTAAAAATATTTTTTTGATTTCTTCTTAAAAATACATTTTATTTATTAATGTTGCTAAAACAATTTTCTTTAATATTTTGATATTTTAGATACCTCGACAATAACAAGCTGACAAGCATCACGAAATTCGTCTTTCAGAAGTTAGAAAACCTGGAAATGCTGTAAGTAATTTATTAAATGTTTTCCAAATGTAAATAAATTTCTTACGAAACAAACGAGGACTATTGTGCCATCAAATTATAATCCCACAGTGATTAAAGACTTTCAAGCTTTCCATTAAGAATCAGCGGCATAATCGTGGATGTTTTATCACAACGTATTAGTTTACAAGCTCTTACTAATGCTGGAAACTTGATGAAGGAGCAATATTTCATGTTTCGAAGAACATCAGGAGCGAAGTCCTGGAAACGGCGGCAATCCCTTATTTAAATCTTTAGATCACTAAAATCATTTGAACCCATATTAACCTGAGCGCGACGATAACTATTTTCTCAAACGTGGTGTCTTTATAGATTAATGTTACTATACGCGAAATGGTAAGATCGGTTAGAATGCCATCTAGCGACAAACAACATAATTAACGTTACTATCTTGAAAACAATACAAGACACAAAGTTGTAGCGCTTAAAATTGTAGCTTTGAAAGTTCTAATGCTAAAAACAAAACTTATAAGCTAAGCAATCGTTTGGTCACGACAGCCCAAATCTATGCTGTAAGAACTCGCGACAAAAGGAAAACAAAGATTACTTTTTGAACAACAAACGTTGACACGATAGCGTATTTATTTTCATTTCGAACACTAAAATAAAAATATCTACTAGTAGGTGATTTTTCTATTTTATTTCTAATACTTTTCTGGCACAAGATTGTATAAAATAGCGACAAAACTCTATATTATTTATATTCGTATCTATTATATATATCTGTATATTATTCATATCTATTCATATTCATATCTATTATATGTCTGTATATTATTCATATCTATTATATGTCTGTATATTATTCATATCTATTATATGTCTGTATATTATTCATATCTATGTATATTCATACTTATTATATCTCTGTATATTATTCATATCTATTTATATTCATACCTATTATATCTCTGTATATTATTCATATCTATTCATATTCATATCTATTATATATCTATATTATTCATATCTACGCTATCTATCATATATCGAAATATTTGATATTGTTTGTAATCTATTCTTCATATCTATTTGATATATTTATTTATATTCTTATATATTGAATCTCTCTATATAATTTATATTTATGTTATTCATATCAATCAGATATCGAAATGTTTGATATTCTGTTATTCATATGAATTGTTATAGCATTTCAGATATATCTGTTTGATAAATGATGTGTGATTTTTCTTTTTCATAGCTATATCTCCTGGAACAAGATCGAAGCAATTCATTATACTTATTGGGTGGGCCTGAAAAGTTTGAAAACTCTGTAAGTTGATGCCACTTTTTGCTTAGTCATTATCGTATGATTATTATTTTAATCAGCCATTTTTTTATATATAGAACTTCTCGTAAACATGTGTAAATTGTGTATGACTATCTTAAATGCGTAAGTAGAATTATTGAAAAAAAAGTAGAAAAATAAATTTATTGAATGTAGTTTGCACAAAAACACGAATATGAAATCAGATGGTTTATGGCGAAATCCGATTTTATTGGCAACGTAATTCATAATCAATATTAATTAATAATATTGTATTTGACTGATTGAAGTGTTAGATTGGCTAATACATTAGAACGGAACATTGCCTTGGATATATCCTTTGTGTCGTTTTCTATTTAGGAGCTTATTTGTTTCCCGAGGGAACCACATTGTTCACAGTATTTAGGAAAATTTCTGCTATTATTGCTGACATTGGTTGCTAATTGGTCAAAATATCTTTCCATTTCAAATATCCTAACGGACAATTATCTTAAGGTATCGTGTCAGGAAATCTGACTAGCCCTGAATAATAGGAGCATTCCCTGAGGATAATTTTTTCGAATGTCAAACTTAACATTTTTTCCCATTAGTGTAGCAAAGATATAAAATTTTATATTGCATTTTGTAGCAAAGATTGTATAAGAGTTTTAAAAATACTTTGATCTTAAACTGCATATAGCGATCTTCAATAAATAATGAATTTTAATTGTGATTATATCTTGAAGCGAAAGTTGTCATTTCTTTTTATGTTCGAATAGCGGACAATGCACTAAACGCACACAAGAAGCGACAATGTAAGATTTGTAGAACATCATTTTAATGTCATTATTGTAAAAATACTGGAGACATTTGCTGAAGGCACCAGTGTTAATATATCGTAGGGATTTACTAAAGACACCACTGTAAAAGAAAAAAACTGGTGAATGTAGAATACGAAAACATTATTAGAAGCAGAGACGAACTCATTAGAGAACGGAAACTGAATAAAATTCTGTCTAACAATTGTACATTAATGTGCATTTATGTACGATTTTTAAAACCAGATATTGGCAATTGCGTTTTTGTGTGCCGCATTGTTAATTTGAATTCTCAGCAATTTCTGATTTTTTCTGAATTTCTCAAATTTTATTAATAAAGCTATAGGAGCAAGTAAAATAAGCAAAAATTGTGCGTTATTTATTTGCTTATAGTTAAACGTAAAATATACATTTTTAAATCGTCGTAAACTTATGTGATAGATTAAAGAAGGATATATTAACGAAAACAACATAATTAATTCCTGTAAGTGATCTCTTTACTAGTAACTTGAATTCTTTTTGATGTATATTTTAAAAAGAACTTTCAAAAAAACTTATTTACGTTCCGCCGTCCTTGGCAGGTTATCTAAATTGATATATTATTTAAGTTTCTGATTAGTTAATTAAAATCGAATTTTAATTATTCTGTTTTGATGAAACTATTTTTGTCGATGTAATTATTGAAATTTAAATCCTCTGTTGCAGAGCTATTTCTGAAAACAAAATAAGCGCTTTGGAAGCCCATTCATTTGGAAATATGAGTGAGTTGAGCAAACTGTAAGTATATATTTCCTAATTTGCACAATTATATATATAATTTTGTTTCTTAAATTAGTAATTCTTTGCCAATATTTTCGTAGATAGCTTATAAAAGAATATAATTACTTAATAAATGTTTATTAGTAAATATTGGAACTATTTATATAATTTGATAAAAATTTATATATTTGCATTCAATTTTATTATATTTTATACATATCTATTTTAAGTAAATATTATTAATTTTTTATATATTTCAGAAAAACTGTTCTTTGGTTGTGATTGAAAATAACATAAACTAAACATCTACGATGGCCATTAGTTCACTCATTAATAGATAATTAATCAGAAAATGTTAATTAATGAACTTACTATATCTTATAATAAGAAAGGAAAGTATCAGCTTGAATTACACTTCCACAACACACGTGGATCGTATTAAAGGATTTACTGCGCTTGTGAAGTTGGGAAACAAACAGCAAAATTTTGTAATAATCGGACCAAAAGGATGTTATTAAATTTTTATTTTAAATTTATGTCAAAAAGGAAAAGTGTGAGCGGATGTCTGATAACTTAAGTAGAGGCCCATATGTATTTAAAATAAAACAAAAATGAGCGAAATCAGAACAAAAACTGAATGAGTCATTGAGAATTTCAACATCTTTGGATCTTTTCCTGAAAATGGTGGGGGAGGGGTTCAGGCAATCTTTTATCAAGTATCGAAAAGTCATGACATTTTTTTATAGAAAGTATAATTTTTTGAAATCTGTACATTTTTTTTATTAGAGAACTGGTTACTTGTTTTTGTGAAATACTTTAAATTTGTAAATACTTTAAATTCAAAATATAATTCAAATATCAAAATGTAAAATGTAAATTATAATGTAAAACGATAAATGTAACATATCGATATCTAATTGCAGAGAACCTTCTGGCTTATTCAACATTTTTTTAAATCTCAATATACGTCTTAGTTATAAATATTCAAAGTTACTTTTATATAATATTATAACATTTTGCATTTTTTTTTTCTTTTTTAGAGATGCGATTGGAAATCAGATTAAAGTCATATCTCCAGATGCTTTCATAGGATTGTCAAATCTGAAATCTTTGTAAGTAAATTTCATGTATATGGTTGCTTTAGCACTTAAAATGAGTTATTAATTAACTTTCTTCAAAAGCTACATTCTTTACATAAGATTGCTTTTTTTAATTAACACTGATTCATCTTATAATGAATATTTGCTATAGTCGGCACACATTCTAGTAAAAAATTAATGAAAATGTCCATGTCTCACCAAATGGCATCATGTGTGTAAAAGAAATCGTTTAAACTGAACTATTTTTGTTTTAAATTTGAAGATTAGCTAAAAAGAAAATTATTCAATATTTAAAAACATTTTGATTATATGTGTTAATTGCTTTAAAGTAATATTCAAGATTCTTTTTTAACACACTGTAACGATGCACCACATAAATGTTTCCTTTATTTTGTTCAACTGACTATAGTAATAAGAAAATAATGTTTTGTATATATTGATATTATAAAGATTTAATTTGAATTATTTTTAATATTTTGACTGTAAAATAAATAAATAAATAAATAAAGTGATATTTGAACCTGCTGTCTCAAACATAAAGGAATGATAACGTTGTAGGTTCAATTTATTTTTCCTTATATGAGCTATAAAAGTTTGTTCTTAACTGTATAATAATATATATAAACACGCACAAAAAGTCTTGGCGAACACAAATATATGTTCAATACTGTCGGAACGCCTGTATAAATGCCCAAAATAAAGGAATTAAAAATATGTTGTGAAATACGCTTTATGATATTTTTAAAAGAAAATTATTAAAATTATATCAAAGATTATGCCGAAACAAAGATACAACTGAAATCTTGCAAAATTTAACAAAAGTACAACTTAAAAAAAATTAAGTAGTATAAAAAGTAATACTACATAAAAAATTAAGTAGTATTTGTGCGGTAATTAAATCTTAAAATAAAAAAAAATAAAAAAGCCAAAATGCTAGAATTTCTTTTCATTTTTAAATGAAAATCTTATTAGAATGTTGAAACTTGAATAAAAATCTTATTAGAATGTTAAACGTTGAATTTGAATCTTATTAGAATGTTATTTTTAGAGAGAGCAGACTATTATAAGTAACTAAATGTGAAATTTGGTATAACGTTTAGGTCCAATATTATACCTAAAACTCATTACAGTTTCTATAAACCGTTTCTTATACCGTTTCTCTAAGCCACACTTTATATCGTTTCTCTAAAACATTTTGTACATTTTTTATATCAGGCATATCGAAATTTTTTGAAAATAATATACACTGATTTTTTTAAAAAATTGTTTGGTTTTCATTAACATTGAAATTGGTTTGCCGATTCCGAAGACAAAAGATTAATATGGCTGAAACTATATAACTAAGTATGTTGATATTTATAGTCAATATAAGAATACATTATGAAATATAAAGCAAAAGTATTTAATCTTACAATCTTGTTATTTCTTTAATAACTTTTAATTTTTTTTTTTTGAAAAATCTCGACAACATACAAAAATATTGAAGTTATCTGGTTATAATCTATTACTTATTTTTATGCATTAGAACTAATGATTGAAACCTTGTTCTTTATAATTAATAACATAATTTTCATCAAAAATATATTTAATACATCTATGCAAACATGGATTCCTTTTAATTTTAAATGAATATTTTTTTAATATTGAATTGAATAAGTTTATCTTATAGCAACAAAATCTTTCATATATTTTTTGTTTTACTATTTGTTAAACAAATCTAAATACGTTATTTCGAATTTTTTTATATAATAATCACTGATGAATTTTAAAATATTTTTCTAGGAGTTTGCAGAAAAATGAATTGAAGAAAGCAACAAAATCAGTTTTTGAACCTCTAACATCCTTAGAGTACATGTAAGTATTAGTAGAAGTAAGGTACAATTGTATGATGTATTTCTTTATACTTATTAATATAAATATTTGCATTAATCACTATTTGAGCGTATTTAGAAAAAAATATTAAGAAATTATACAGTCAACGTTAGAATCAAAAGTAATGATATACTTCGTCTGGAACAATAATGTCAGATATAATTCCAATAAATAAGTTTTTTTTTTCAAATAAAATAAAAGATTAACTTTTTTTTTAAATTTTTGTACCACAATCCACCTGCATTTCTAACATTAAAGTCATCGAAAAAATTACTTTTCCTGGTTTATGGATTGGGTATTAGCTGATCATAGCCCATAAGGATCAAATGCATCATAGGAAACTGGCATGTTTTACTGTCTTCAAATATCTGTTTTGCTTATTTGCATCTAAGCTTTTTACCTAATACCTAACAGCGAGGTAATCAATTTCATATCACAATATTCCTTTTTATATGCTTTAAATATATAAATGAGATTTAAATATAATTTTAGAGTGAAATTATTGTTATGAATGCATTTGCGTTTTGAAACTTAGTGTTTCCATTCATATATGCATTGCCAGTTTATTAAATAAAAGTATGCATTATTCTTAAATAAATTTGTCAGTCGGTGGGTTAAAATTACCGTTTTACCTTTTCATGTTTAACGAGGAAGCTGTTATGATGGCAAGTATTTAGAAATAAAATTTATAAAAAATATCTAAAAATTCCTAAATTTTTTATTGAATTTAGCTAAATATTAAAGCTTTTTTTTACTTAAACACCATTCCATTACACTTTTACTTTGTTCCATGCACTTTAATCATATTCTTTCAAAAAATTAAATTTCATTGATTGCATATAATATTTTTAACATAGCAGAACTCGATTATAAGGTGTCTACTCTTACCAAATATAAATTACCAAAATATACCTAAATTTAAATGGCATCTTTCATTTTTTTTTAAATTTCAACTAGGGAGCAAAATTAAATAATAGCACCAATAAATGCGTCATATTTTGATATTCAATTTTAAACTATTGATTTTATTTAATTTCTCTCTCACCAGCTACTTCGACGATTTCCACATGTGTTCATTGGCTCTTCATGTCCGAGTGTGTGAGCCGCGCGGCGACGGTATCAGTAGCATCGCCCACTTGTTGGACAGTGTCGTGCTGCGTGTCAGTGTGTGGTTAGTTGCTTTCGTGGCCGGCCTGGGCAACGTGGCCGTCCTCGTCGGACGCTTTCTCTTCGTGGAACCCAACGAGGTCCACTCTTTCTACATCAAAAACTTGTCCCTGGCGGATCTTCTGATGTCTGTCTACTTGTTCTTCATCGCCGCATATGATGTCGTCTTCAGAGGGGAATATATTCACCACGAGACCAAGTGGAGGCACAGCTGGCAGTGCAACCTGTGCGGGTTCCTGTCCACCCTCAGCAGTGAATCATCCATTCTCATTCTAGCAGTTATCACTACAGATAGGTAAGCACAATATGATAGTATTGCAATGAAAGCATCTTTAAAATGGTCTTTTTTTCTGAGTTTTTAATTCGTTTTTGCATTTAATAGAATGTTTACTCAAAAAATTATACTACAAAAAACTGTTGTAATTACGGTGATAATTTATCAACCGGATACTATGCTGCAGGTGTTCGTAACTGACACAGTCTTAAGTATTCGGTCAATTTTTTCGTGTACTCTCATCACCATATTCCTTTCCAATTGGGTAATATTATATCCATATCAATACACATATATCATCCTCAATCATTACAGCTTTTCAACTCTACATACCACTGAACAATCCTCGACTTCTCATATTCTAAATATATCATCAAAATTTTTCCTTTCATCTTCTCATACATCCGTCAATCTCTGTCATGACCGTCGGTATATCTTCTTTAATACTTCTTTGGAAGACGCGGATTTCGGAATGGAATCAAATACCAATCACTATCCACTGTCGGTCTTGATGAAAGTGAGAGAACCGAAACCCGGCGAGTACCGGTTTTCATTTCGACGGAAAAAAAATAGGTTACTAGCTGTATCAGATATAACTGCGTATTGGTATCGACCTATACCTGACACAACAACATCGAATACCAATCCAACAATAGTTGCAATATATAATAATTTAATTAATAAGTTCTTATTCACTTGTTTTGCCAAGAAATTTGTTTTGTTTAAGATCCCCACTTGTTAACTTTTATTACCACTTTTTAACCATTTGTTTTAAGAACTTACCCACTTGTTAATTTATTTTTTTTAAATCGAAAGATAAAACTTTAAGAATTTAATATACTTAAGCCATTGCTGCGTAATAGTATTATCAGGAAGATTTTGAATTTAAAAAAAAGCTGCAGCATCAACAGTTGTTTTGTTCTAGAAACTCAAAATTTATTTAAATTAAATATATTTGATATTAAATACTGAAAATTTGATGTAAGAACATTTCAGATGTAAGAAATGCAAGATAAACTACTTCCTCGGATGAAAAACTTTATGATTTGACATTTAATGGTAAACTATCATCGTTTTTGGTTGCTGGAACATAACATAAGACGAAATAAATTCTACGAATGTTTATTGCGGAATATGATGTTTTTTAATCGGTCCCATTCTTCTTCGGTGACATTTCAACTTCTGTTAAAATATTATTTTATCTAGATCATTAAATGATTATTTGGATTAATGTATTTTGCTTAGGGATTTGTCAGCTACATGGTTTCATCATGATGGATTCCTAAATCACTAAACTTTTTAGTCACGTGCTTTTTTCGACCATTTGGAAATGGCTTCATTGGATACAGACTTTCTTGTAAATGGCTGCTGTTATCACTAGATTTAAATCCATTAGATATTTGAGGTTATTTAAAAAAATAAAGTCTGCTAAATGAGCTATACAAATATAACAGAGTTTATAAACTTATTATTATGACATATGAATCTGTTACAAAAATGATATTACACAAAACGAAAGAATTTTTCACGTACATGTATTTCTGTAACTAAGCCGAAATAAATCAATCTGAGCAAATATTATTGTAAAGAAACTTTTATTTTAAGTTGACAAATTTGATTATTATATTTGTATTTAAATAAAATATTTCCTCTTGGGATGAAATGATTAAATTCTTTTCATCATGTTACGTGTTCTTTTTCAATTATTTTTTTTCTGTACAAATTGAATATCTGATCTGCGCTTTTGGGTTCAATACTTTAGCTTATAAAGAAACTCTATGATTTTTTTTTTTTGATTTCATCCAATCATTTAATTTTTTTCAAAAGTTTATAAATTTGTCCTGAAATAATTTGATATATGTGTTCCTTTTACTTTAAAGAACTATCATTTGGTAAGTTTTAGCTATAGAGCAATAAGCCTTTTATAATTTCTTATGTTACGATTTTAATTTTTCTCCCTAAATTTGATGAACATAATCAGGAAAGGGTACAAAAATTTATATATAACTTTTTTTTCAGCTTTATCGGTTCTGACTCTACGAAAATCTATATGTTTAAAATAATTGGGAGAACAATAATAATAATAATAATAATAAGTTTCCCATCGCAATCACTGGTTCGATTTTCATTGCATAAGGAAATTTGTGACTGATCAGTGATCTATTGTACCCCCTCCCATTTTCGAAAAAATAAAAGTTCAGCCCCTAGAAAATAAAACTTTAATACAGCACCCAAATTCAGCTACCAGACCGATTTCGCCAATTAATTTCATCGCGTGTTTAGTTAACAAATCAAAATTTTCTATATTCTACAAGAATAATTTGAAATATTATTTTCATTTGGTTTGCTAAATGGCAGTTTATAAAAGCTTTTTAACTTGACTAAATTAATGCTATTAATATAATGAGCATGAAATCAATCATCGAAGGTGGCTTATAATAAGCAAAGCAATTTTTCCATTTAGAAATGTATACTTATCTTTAATAACTTAAAATTAGTTATTTGTCGATCATTATACAAGACATATGTGTTCTAAGTAAGAAAATAAGTATAATAAATATTGTAAAAAGCATAATACGTTTAAAGTAAAATTATATTTATATAAAAATCCTTATATGTGGAATCTAAAGTTAGTTTTGAAATAATTAGTATACGCGTAAATAGTAAACATTATAGAGATACGAAATTTTATATTATGCAAATGCGGTGCTGTTTCAAATGATGTACAAGTAACAATAAATATCTCGTCTGGATATATGTATTTATTACAAAAACGCTTCTAACCTAAGGAAAGTTTAAGGCAGTGGCAGAAACAATCTGGAGAAAAACGCATTTGAATGATTTCTTGTAACTTTTTAAAGAAAATCTGACAGTAATTGTATTTGATTCAGAAGGAATTTTTTGTTGAGAAATTTGGTTATTTTTATTGAATAGTCTTCCATTCAACTCCTGAAAAGATTTGATTTAGAAACTTGATTTCTTTTATGCGATTTGTTTTTGCTGGATTTTTCTCAGATCCAATTTTAATGATATGATTTTATCGTTTGCGTTGATCAAATAAAAATGAAGTCGTGTAGAATTAAATTTCTATTTGATAACACAGCGAATACAACTTGAAATTGAAAACTGGATTTCTAAATCTTGAAAAATAAATTAAAGCTTCTTTGTTACGCTAAAAAGAAAATTGAAAAGAAATACATTGTGTTAAACGAAATTCTTTTTTGTGTTTCAATCAAACTGCGATGGTTGATGATCCTATAAAAAGAGTTCAGAAAACTTTTATGTAGAAAGAAAATAAAACTATTAATAAAGAAATAAAATAAAAATTAGATTAAATTTGAATTTTTAATTTGAAACATTGTGCCGTGATAATATATTATGCTTAATTTGTCTATCTTTTACATCAGTTTTCAAACGCTTGGGAAAAACGCGTCTGAAACATAAAATCATTTTTTGGATACTATTAACCGTATGCCAAACACTAGACAAAGGATTGTATATCAGATTTTTAAAAATTGCTAAATTCAAACCAATGGTAAATTTTTAAAACTATTATATTCTAATAGCAAACAAAACATTCTCTGACATAACAACTATGTAGGGGCTATGCGAAAAAAATTTAGAGAGGCCACTTCCGCTGGTTTAATTTAGGAAATAAGAAATATATTATTAAAAGTTTTTGCAACATTTTGAGCAAACCATTTGATAAACTTCTAAACTAAAAAGTTTTTAATTTATACCTCTTTCCCACTCCTCGAATATTCCTTCCAATTTTCAAAATGTTTTTGGTTTTTTACTGATATGTATTAGCATTAAAGTTGGCTTTTTTCATTCCATTTTATGCAAAAAAAATTTTAAAAAAAGCATTATAGTGTTTCAAAAAATTTCTTCCTGGACGTTATCTTATACCTTAATTATATAGCAAAGATTAAGTCCGCTTTCGAAAAAAATGTTTTAATATCGCCCCAGGAAGCATGAATACAATTATGGCAATTTCAACATTGAAAAGTATTAAATATATGAATTTGCACAAAGTATTAAATATAAGCACAAAATATATTTAAAACAGTTTTGGAACTAAATAAATTTCGATTAAATATTGATCGGAAATAAATTTACAATAACTGAAATGCTATTTCCTCTTTTTTTCAAAGTGGCTGTAAAAGTGGTTTAGGACGATAATATATTCCAAAGTCACAGAAGAAAAACTTTTTTTAAAGAACGGCCGATTTGGAACTAAGAATCTAGTTAAAATTGCGAAAAATTTCTCTGAATTTAAGTTCAACGTCAGATTTGTAAAATATTTTGGACGATATTTGTATAAAATATGCATATTTTATGCCATAGGTTTTACGCTGCCGATGTTTGCATACAATAAACTGTATAATGACTGCATATATAATTTGTAGATAGTATCCAGTGTATGAATATGATCATGTTAAATATTAATGTAAACCAAAGTTTATTTTGAATAAATGAACGCTTTCCTATATTTTCACGAAATACGAAATTTATGAACTGAAAACACTTTCATTTCATGCAATTCGTTGCTTGCATTACATTTATGCCTGATTAAAATATCCTATCCTAATGGCTACAATAAAGCTAAACATTTTCTATAGATATCCAATAAATGCAAATTTAGCGTTTTATATCAAAACATTAAATTTTTTGCTATTCGTTGAAAATATAGTTTTGATTAATTCAAAGGTATATTTAAAGCAGAGAAGTCCCTCCATTTAAAAAAAATGTGTGTAAATTTTTCTCATTTTTAGAATAAGTAGAAAATTCTAAAGAGATTACATTCTGGAGGTGTATTATGTGAATATGTTTTTTAATTATTTTTATTTAAAAAGTTAATTAAGTAGTAGTATTATACCGACCAATCCTGAATCATGAAGAGCAACAATGACGACCGTACACGGCTCAGGGAAAAACATTCTAGGTCTCCTTTACAGTAGTTTACCTTAACTATATTCAATCAATACCTCATATAATACTAATTTGAAACACTGAGATTTTGTTCAATGCTTGCTAGAATTATTTAGAGCAAGCATTGATATATATTGTTTTTCTGTACATGTTTCTATTTGTTCTAATGACTAAAAATTTTGATCCGTGTTTTCCTGCATTAAAAAAAATTAGAAGTCCTTTATGTGGTGTCATATTCATATAATAAATGATCTGAACATGTTAACTAATTACACGTTATCTTAAGCAGACTTTACATTAAACCAGCACTTTTAAACCCAGTAAACAGAGATTGATATTTCTCTGTTGTATATGTGTATCAGGAGAGAAAGTGGATGTTTGTATTTTGAATTTCCCTTGGCGTCCAATCTCGATGGAATGATGTTAGTCAGGAAATTGTACAAATGTTTGCATTTTGTGATCATTAATTTGACAATTAGAATAATGATGTAAAGCTATATGATCTTTTTGTCTTCATTATTAAGCTGACCGTAAACTCTATTATTTATTTATTTTACTTTTTCTGATTGGGAAACTCTACTATTCCCGCAGTTGACGCATGCGCAGAGTATCATGAGGAGACAACTACGTATTGTTGAACTTTACTATGCATGCGTGGTCTTACTGGATTAGTCAATATCCAAATTAAAACTGACCTGTAATGTCATCTTTTTCTTTCTTGCATGATCTAATGTATATTCAAACAATAAATGGCATGACACGTGTGAAATGCATCGTTTGATCAGAATTTCACTTCAGAATAATTGATTCCAGTTACAAGGATATATAACTATTCTTAATAGTCACTTTTCATATAACCGGTAATTGTTCAAAGTGTTACTATTAGAGATGACTAATTCTTTTGGTTTAGATAGAGCACTGCACGCAGTTTAATCATATCTTGGTGTGAAACTGAAAATAGTCCAATTATTGATATACCATTTTTTTAAAATTGATAATAGTTCAATTATTGATTGAACTGATACTGATTTTTTTTTCTATTTCCAGATACATGTCGATCATTCATCCCCTGTCAGTCAAGAAGCGCACTCTGCAGTCAGCCGGTGCAGCCATGGCCATCGCTTGGAGCATTGCCATTCTGTTCTCGGCACTGCCTATCTTAAACCTCGACTACTACGGCGATGAGTTCTACGGCAACAACGGCGTCTGCTTGCCGCTGCATATACACGATCCTTTCGGACAGGTATTACTTCCAAAGACATTCACAAAATGAATAACTAATTTGGTTTTTCCTTACATTTGTAGCAATGATTTCAGGTTTATAAGAAATTCCAGGTTATTAAGCGTCCTATGGGCTTTTGGCTTATAATACCTATCTGAAAGTCGTGTCCATTTTTAACTGAGTTACAGACTGGATGTGTATTTGTATAATTCACAGAAAGGAATTATTAGAATAACGAGCTGCTCTCTATCCGATACATGTGATTAAGCTTGCTTTCCCTCATGCTCTATATGGGTTGCAGTGGCAGTCTTTTGGGAAGGTTTCAACTTCGTTATTAGATGGTTTCAGATGCGAGATCCGAGCAAGCGATTCTGGTGCACGTTTAATCCATTGGAGCCAAATGTCCACCCCCTGGTGTGGTGTGGAGGTTTGGTGAGAAGGATGCCATTTCAGGTGTTTCTTCGTCATCTGACCGGGGTTCAGAATTACGAGGTTAACCTTAAAATAACACTAATGTTATTTTAATGGAGCTCATGTTCTGTTTATTAAAAGACTGCACAAAAATACAATAAAGAATTATGTTGTATAATATATATATTATAAAAAGCGTAAAATGATTATTTTTAATGCATTATTTTATGAATGCATTGAATGTGGGGAAAAAAAATAATTAATCATGAATCTGACAGTCAAAGCTTTGATTTTATAACATGAAGTACTGATATATTTCCTCCATGAAATTTGTAATTTGAATTCCAACCATAATATATTAAAGCCCTTGTTAACTGAATTCAGATTTGCCAAAACCCGGTTATCCGAATTTTTTCTGAACTCTCTAATCCAAAGAAACCGTACTACACATCACTGAAATAATCGTGAAGGAGAAAACGAGAACTCGCTGGTCTTTGATTAGCGGAGATATGAATGTTCCTCGTTGAGTTGTTTCCCCTGTCATTGAAACCCCCGGGGGCACCTCGAAATGAGGATGAGAAGCTTCCGACATGGTGGTTGGATCTCGCCACCCTGGAGGGTACACAAATAGGTGGGGGATATGACTCCTCCTATTGATGACGGCACGTACTTCCTTCGGGGAGGGTTGTACCGTGGCCGGTGATGGCCCGTAGGACTCAACCACAGTTCCCGCCAATGTTGATGTTGCGGCGGTCCAGTCATTCAGTTTTTATGGTTTAAATCCGTGTGCCTTCGTGGCGGGTCGGAGAGTCAGTTGGTTGACTTCCCGTGTCATTGATGGTTCTGTATTAAATTATATATCTACTGCAAAGCAGTAATTCATTTGCTGAAAACGTTTACTAAGTATATATTTTTGTGCCTACTGTGACCTTGAAAATATAATTTTGACATAAATAAAGTCCGTAAGTGTTACCTGTTACTTATGGTCTTTACCGTATGGTTTTGACCATAAGTGTAGCACTTACGGTCTTTATACTTATTCTTTTTTTTTATCTGGTCTCAGGTGTTTTTGGTTTACTTATTCTTTACTTTTTCTTCTGGTCTTTACATTTATTCCAAAAATCTCCAAATATGGTGAAGTTTGGGATTGTTTTACACTCAATTTCTTTCATGATTACGTCCAGTAATAAGATACAAACAGAAATATACATCATGACTTAACAGAAAATCCATTACTCCGAAACAGCTCCATTCTCTTTTTAGTTCGGTTAGCCAGAGTTATACTATAAATCCTAATTGGAAATTAATGTTTATGAATTTTCATTCTTGATGATATCTGTGTTTGATTTGTCCTATCGTATCGTTTTCAGGTCTCAAGTCTTTAGAAACTTTGTTTTGATTATCAGATTTTTTTTTTACCTAAAATTTATTTCCTACATTTCAGTATTTTATATTTCACTTATAAAAAAATGTGATTTTCCTTTTAAAAATAAATTTTACTGTACTTTATATAAATATGGAAAAATTAAGAAATTCTAAACACTTATTAAAAATGAAAATGATATTGTGCGTGTGAGCAAATTCCAATTAACATATTATTTGAGTACAGCATAGATATTTTTTCTTGCTATAATAAATTCTTTTTCACCCCCTAAAGTTCAAATGATTTTTTTTGGCAGGCCTGGGAGTACTCGACCTTCTTGTTCTGTGGCCTGAATTTCGCCGCTTTCCTGTACATCCTGTTCGCCTACATCTCCATGTTCTTTACCATTTCGCATTCGAAGATCGGGTTGCGCTGCACCCAACAGCAGCAGGATCGCAACATCGCCAAGAGGTTCTTCTTCATCGTGGCGACGGACTTTTTATGCTGGGTGCCCATAGTCTTCATTAAAGTCATCGCTATGGGTGGTAAGCCTGCATTTCATTCGTCAATTTATGAAACTACTGTGATAATTTTCTGCATCAAAATATCTTTGTAATGTGTTAAGAGTGTTTAAAAAATAATTTTTATACACAACCTAATATTAACAACCTAAGAATATGAAACTAAAGAAAGACAATTTTGGTTTTAATTTATTCAACATAAATTAAACGTTTATACATTGTTGGTATTATTATCTTCCGATGTTTACTCCGTATTTTCTAAAAAAAGGGCCATTTTCCCCCTTTTTTGTGATAACGATTAACTTCAGATGATGATGCCTTTATTATATCTTCAGAAGTTGCTACCGAATGTGATTTTAAGAGCCCTCGTTTGGCCTATCATTTTTTTAAAGAAGTAAATTGATTTTTATCATAAAACTTGACACGTTGTCTTATCGATACTGTTGAATCACAATCTCTGCGATACGCAACTTTGTGGTAAGTTTTGATGGACTTGACAAAGCTTTTCTTGGGACAGTTTGATCCAATTTACGACGTTTTAACCCTTAACTGGGGAGGTGAAATTTTAGGACTTAACTGTGGAGTTGCGGTCTATGAGACCGCATTTCATTTACACTCAAATTAAATTTTTTAATGAATGTATTAGTATGAAAAACTGCCAATATATTTTGCAGATATTTTTCTTGATATATATATATGTTTTAGAAATTTTTCGATATATATTATCATTGAAAAAAGTAAATGCGTTGGAACATACATTTTCTCCTCAAATGACATGTTACAATAAATAATATTCTTGAAAAACTATATTACTTTTTACTTTTTAAATCATATTTATTTTTACAGTATATGAAGGTATACAGAAAACAATATAATGTAAAAATCGGCAATTATATGAAAAATAAAAAAATTGACAATAGGTAAAATTGGCCCTTTTTTTATCGGCTTGTGTGACTTTCATAGCGCGGTTTTCTAGGGCATTTTAAACATATAAGTTAAGAACTAGTATAAAAATCAACCTATAAATTCTGTATATACATATATCTTGGTATATTAATATATTTTATAAATTTTTCAAAATACATTATCACTAGAAAAATTAATTATGTTTGAACATATCAAAATCAGTTGAATGCTAACTTTCATCGGAAAACTCTTCTGTACAATTATTCTTATCACTGAAACCACTTTCTGCTTTATTTAAAAGTGTCTGGAGCACTGCTTCATAATAGGAGCAGTAAACTGAATGATATTTCGGGCCCACATTTTAGCGCCATCTGATAAGCCTTGTTTATCACTGGGACACTAACAGGGAGATGCGGTCATAGAGACCGCACTCGAAGAAATTATTTTAAAAAGCATCTGCTGAAATCGGTTGAAAAAGTCCACGTGTATTGAGGGTCACAAAACAGGAAGCTACAGGGTCAATCCATTCAATTGACCTAAAAATAGAATAGGGGTGACAGAAAATCCATTGCTAGCGGTCTCACAGACCGCACGCCCCCAGTTAAGGGTTAAATCTATTACATTATCATGTCTCCTTAATCGAATGCAGTCTATTGCAATACATTTATCTCTGAATGCTTAATTTTTTGCCAGGTGTTCCTATTCAAGAGGACCTGTACGCGTGGGTCGCTGTGTTCTTATTGCCGGTCAATTCAGCTATCAACCCCATCCTCTACACCCTGACGACGAAACTCTTCAAGCAACACCTGGCCAAGATGGTCTACAATTTCAAAGCCTCCGCCACTGGGGACAGCGTTACACCCTCGTGCGCACGTAACCACAGCCTCAGGAGCCAGAAAGGGTCCTTCTCGCAGGTAAAATACACGGAAAAAGTTAATCGAATTTTCAACTGTGCAAATGTTGCACGATACACTATTGTTATTGCTATATAAAACTATCATTGTACAATTATGTATAATGTAGCGATTATTACAAATATTGTTTGATAATATTTAATGTCATACGGCGCAGTAATAACATTATATACATATATAATGTCATTAAATATTTTTAAATTCTCAATTTACTAGAACAAATTGTCATTTTTTTTATTGAAATGTCTGAAAAATTATATTTCAAATGCAAAACTTTGAATATAAGAATTTTTTTATAAAATAAGTTCTAATTATAGAAGTTTCCTGCATTAAAATCTAGAAAAAAATGAACTAATAAATTTAATAATAAACACATAAAAAATAAAGTAAAATCTTTTATTTGGAAGCAGATAATTATTTTTCAGATTTCATGAAATATACAATACACGCGTAAAATAAAAAGCAGCATTCCAAATCGTTTTCGAATTCATTTAAAAATTGTTATTATTAAAATGTATATTCGATGTAGAAATTCACTAATGATGAGGCAACTTTTTGAAAGGGAAACATCCTAATACTTTTTGTAATATAACTGAAAGAAGAAACAACAACACCATACTGTTTTTTTTAGAAAAAAGACGAATGCATTGAAATAATGAGAAAATATTTCCCCAATTTGTGAAAAGCAACCTTATAAAAAAATTGCTTTGTACGTTGTAAACAAACAAACAAAACAGGAATAAAAAAGGCTAAGGGATTTTTTTTTTTGTATTAAAAGCGAGATAAGAACTCTGGTTTCCTTTTAAATTATTTGTAACAACAACAAAAAAATTCCATTTCTCCTATTACTGTTTACAATTCGACGGCCAGCGAAGCAACAATGAGAGAGGGTGGTATAAATACTGAATGTATTAAAAGTAATGTTATTAACCATACGTTTATGTGAGATGAATGAAATTTATTTAACTTTTTTTTACAGAAAATAAGTTTGATGAAAAGATTTGAAAGAGGAAGATAATAAGATAGGTATAACAATAAATATTTTGGTACTAAACCATTTTTCATTTGGTTTAATGAAATATTTAATTTGCACTTGCACCTGAGACACGCATTTCATACAATTTGGTGGATGGTGTTTATAACGTCGACAAAAATCCAATAGATTTATTGTAGTATTTTTCAATTTTATAAGGAAATGTTGTTTATAAATAAAGATGGTCTCTTATAACTACAAATATAGCATATTTAGAAATTGCTGACTATAAAAAATTATGACAATTATTTCAGCTTTCTTTTTAGCTAGTAAGTCTTTTGGTGCTAGTACCAAATATCCTGCTTCACCCACATTTTTTCGTATTAACTGTCTTTGGCGACCAACTCATTTTCAAGGAATATCAATAAGGCTTGGTTTCTATTAAATTTTTTATGGATTGGTGTTCACTATTCCAGAGACAATTTATTTTTACCGACGAATTTTGACATACATTAAAGCTTTTTTACTTCGTTTCTTATTGTGTACATAAACCTTAGTGCATCATAGTGTCCTGAAACATTTAAGCATCTGGATTTTTTAAATCAATTTGCAGTTTATCTTTTACGATGATCATTTTTTCTCTCTAATTGCACATATGAAAAATATTGTAATAAGCAGAATTTTTCTTCCTTAGCTTTCAATAATATAAGAAAAATCCCGCCATTAGGTAAAAGTTTGAATTTTATTATTTAAAAGATAAACAATGAAATTTATTGAAAATATTCTAAAAAAATATCTTTTTTAAAATTTCCAAATTCGTGAAAAAATTCGCACGACAAATAATTTGATAATATGATTTTTTTTTAAATTATAAAATGATGTAAAATCAGTTTTGTGAAATAATATTATTAGAATCAACCGTGGAAAAAAACATCTCATTTAATTTTTCGTTAATTAAAATTTTAAAAAAAATGACTCAGAAATTCTCATTTATACATTTCAAAAAATCTCCATTTCTGGTAGTTTTATATCAAGCTATTCAACCTATAAAGCACATACACATATTTTCTTCGTTACAAGAAATGACTGAGATTGAATTAATTTGAAGAGCTGTGAATCAAAAAAGAATATTTTTGTAAGATTGTTAGATTTAATATAAGATATCAGATATTTGGAAACTTTTTCCATTATTTTTCTGATATATTTGCTCAGTATTTTTTGTTTTTCTCATTTAACTTCATAGTATAAAGAAGGGAAATGATTATATACGTTTAGACATTTTAATGACAATAATGAAACTGATAATTAAAATTCCATTATAAGTTATCTAATCCGTAGTAATTTTGTTTTAATGTTCATGTTCTTATGAACTTCAAAAGAAGTATAGAAATACTCTGTGATTGAGGGATTTGGTTCAAAAATTCGATACAGACCTGAACTATATTCTTTTATTATGTTGTTCGTATTGAAATAAATGAACACAGACAAATAGTCTTTCCTGTGATGGAATTTCTCCAGTTCTGAATGGCGCCTACAATTGTGTTGTCGAAAACATATACAAAATTTCATCTTTCTAGGTTTCTGCATTTGTGAAGTAATATTCTCACAGATTAACGGACAGACAGGTATAATAGATAGATGAAAATATACTTTCTAGACTTAGAGAAGTGGTTAAACCGGAAAATTCCTCAAAACTTTCTGGTCCAATTTTCTACCGATTGCAATATTTCTTTGTCCCAATTCTTATATAAAAAACGATAATAATAATAATAAATAAGCAAAAAAAGTCATTCTTAAATTTAAGACTTGTAAATAATGTCCTGTAAAAAAAATTTCAAGAAAAAAAAATACCCTGTGAGACGAGCTGTATTAAGACCAAGCTACGGTCTTTTTCATTTTAGAGCTCGAAAAAGATATTTCTTATCTTGTGTGGTTTTTTTCTGGTGAGCAGTTGTGCATGTGTGCATGTGCTGGTGAGCAATAAGTGCATGTTCCTTTCTTACACAGGCTGACCACAACAGCATTGCTCTTGTGATGGGCAAAAACTGCCTGGGATGCCGCCAGACCGTCTCCCGGAACAACAGCTCGGCCCACACCGGCTGCAAACGCCATTCCAGCAAGCGGACAACCACCACGAACATTATGTGAGGGTCCCACAAACAGTCATGTCTGTATATAAGTCATTGTAATGTTACACTCTATGAATATGTTGTTGATGTTGTATTAAATTTTATTGTGACTTTACGTTTTAAGTCGTACTTCTTTTTTTCCGTTGTTGTGTTACGTACCATTATGTATTGAAAGCATTCTTGTAAAATTTCATGTATATAATGACGGGTGTTCTGGAGATTAATTTTATCGATATGTTGAGAAGGCGTTTGAGCCATATAAAGCAGTCGCACTAAATGTATGATAATAAAATATTTGTATCTGTCTGTGTTTGTGTTTGTTGATATTCTTACGCACCTGTTCATCAATCGACTTACAGCTGCTGAATTTGATGCAACAAAATTTGGGATTGTGTAAGGATTAATATGCAAATATGCTATGTTAATATTATTTTACCTATATATACCTATTTATAAGGTAATTTTTTCTTTAAGTAGATAATTCATTCTATTATTTTGCAAAGAAATACAGGGTGGTCAAAAGAAAACTTCCCCTATATATGAAACCCTAGCGGTCTATCCGCTCAACCAATGAACCAAAATTTCAGACATGGTTGTTTGAAGGTATGCGCTGAAGATTGTGATGATTCTAAACAACATAGGGTTCACGGTTACGGTTATAGTGAGAGAATTTTGAAATTTTAGAATGGCAACATCCACTTTTTCCTTGCTGAAATTGATCCGCATATTGAAAAACCACAAATGGCGTTGGAACGATTAGCTTGTGAAGAAAATTGTCGCCTTAAAGCATTTGCAAAGAAGAGCATTATACAGGACCAATGACAACACAGAGAGGAAAGAGAAAAAAAAGTTTTTATTGGAATGGATAGTTATAATTACAGGTTTTTACCGTTTTCACCTTCGCAGGCGACAACGCATTGCATTCTGGAGATTGTGGACAACAATGCCGAACGTAGCATGAAAGGAGGAATCTGCATAACTTCACGTGTTATGGCATCTTGCAATTCTGACACATCTCGTGGACTAGGCGTGTACACCTTAGATTTCAGATAACCCCAGAACCAGAAATCCATAGGAGTGAGTCGGCGGATAGCGGTGGCCACGAAACTGCAAAGTTACTAGAGATGACTCTATCACCAAAGTGTTGTTGCAGCACTGGTCGAAGACATTGGGCGACGTGTGGAGCAGCCCCCCTCTTACAACCATACAATGTCCCTAATGACATTTCGTTGCTGCAATTCAGGAATAACGGAATCCTGCAACTGTGTCAGAATTGCAAGATGCGATAATACGTGAAGTTATCCAGATTCCTCATTTCATGTTACGTTCGGCATTGTTGTCCACAATCTCCCGAATGCAATGCGTTGTCGCCTGCGAAGATGAACACGGTGAAAACCTGTAATTATAACTATCCATTCCAATAAAAACTTTTTTTTTCTCTTTCCTCTCTGTGTTGTCATTGGTCCTTTATAATGCTCTTCTTTGCATATGCTTTACGGCGGCAATTTTCGCCACACGCTAATCGTTCCAACGCCATTTGTGGTTTTCCTTGAGCTGATCAATTTGCGCAAGGAAAAAGTGGGTGTTGACATTAGAAAATTTCAAAATTCTCTCACTGTAACCGTAACCGTGAACCCTGTGTTGTTTAGAATCATCACAATCTCCAGCGCATACCTTGAAACAACCATGTCTGAAATTTTGGTTCGATTGGTTGAACGGATAGGCCGCAAGGGTTTCATATATAGAGGAAGTTTTTTTTGACCACCCTGTATATTTATAAGTGAATGTAATGTAACTAATGTAACTACTACTAAAAGTTCGAAGTAGAGAATTTTTAGTCAGTTTAAAAGAAACAAAGTGCAGTGATGTAGCAAGATTTCACATTCTTTATTAAATTTAACATTTATTTACATAATAACATTGAAAAGTAGATTAAAATACAACAATGGATTTAAATGACACACAAGAATATGAATTAAAAATAAAAATTATAATTCAGACATTATAATTATTTACACTAATGGAGATGTAGACATCTATCTGAGGTTGCTATACTGGAATAAAAGGGATTTTCATAAACAACTACTATTTTATGTTCCTAGAAATGTAACTACCTTGTTCTGTCAAGATTATTAGTTATATTTATATCGAAGTATATTAATGTGCAAGAAGCACTTGTTTATAATAATATATATTCATGAGATTTAAAATTATTTTCATTAATAGAAAAAAAATTAATTATAATCAAGACTTAACTCTTAAAACGTATTTTTGATTCATTTTTTTTTCCCTTTCAGTTATATGAAATTCTACTCTATATTAACGGGATTGCTATCAATAATCCCGTTACCAGCTCCATAAGATATTATTTTAACACTGAATTTAAGAGTGAAATATATAGAAATGGAACGCTATATACAGAGTAAATACACATTATACAATTATAGCTGATCTCCATATAACTACAGAATCTACACATAAAACACATAAATATAAGTTTCATAAGAAAATAGGAATTTAATTTAATTTTTAAAATATAGTAATGGATGCTATCAAAATGTATTTATTTAATTCTTTTTTTTAGCATTGGAAGGATTAGGTTTAAAAATATTTTTAATTCATTCATATGATCTGCATAAATACTTTTGTATCTGAAAGATGAACAGTTTTTTTTTTTAATATTTCTACAAAAATATAATGCATTAAAATTTTAAATATAATATTAATATTTGATTAAAAATGTGTTCATATTTCTTACTATAAGTATTTTTAATGAGATTTCAAAAATGCATTTTGACAAACTTAATTTTTATGCAGTCGAAGTTGATAAAAATAAATTATATCAATTATTATAATACTTAAAACAAATCTAAAATTCTCTTAAAGAGATTGTTTGAATACAAGGCTATTCAAATAATGCAGAATATGTTTATATATTCTCTGTGGGAAAAAACTGTTTCTGAATCGCAGCCAAATTTTGCATACATATTCTCTTCTGTACGTAATTTCGATTCTAGAGGGGAAAAAAATAATAATTCATATTTTAGTTCATAGGGAGATGCCGTCAGAATGAATGAGCTCATCAGAATGAACCTTTTATCTGTCAATAAGTCTTGAGAGCAACAGAAATATTGCGAGATATGAGGAAAAAAAATGTTAATGAATAACTATCGATGATAAAGATAGTGTCAATGTCGCTGAAATCGTACTTTAATGATGATACTTTTAAGATATATATATAAAAGAAAAAAAAAACATATATTTTTAATTTTATGCAAGTTATTAGCACCACAGAGTCAAATTTCAATCTTTCAAATCTGTCAAAATATGAAATTTTTTTTTCTGAAATCGATACCGCATACTTCGGAGAAACAGCACTTAACATTTGGTTGTGATTCAGTTGATAGATTTTACACAAGAAGGGCCAAAATTTCTCTCGTTTCATTTGGATCTCCCTATGTAAATTAAAATTATTTTGTGAATGAACCATTTTAACATACACAGGATGATCCAAATCAAACAGGAATTTTCTGAACTGAATATGCTAAATAAGATTTAAATTATAAATTTTTAAAAACTTTTCAACAGACATTTTAAAAGAATGGAAAAGCCTGATGTATATTTACAAGTGATTACATACCAATATGGTAAGATACTTTTAAGAGTAAATGTAATGAAGTCAGTTCTCATTCTGTTAAAGTTGCATAAAAATTATATCTGCAAGTCAGCCTACAATCACATATTTAGTAACAGTTTCGACTCTGGGACCTGTAGACTCCATGATCGAACCTCCAATTCCATCAAAGAATATCTATATAAGCCTTTCTGTTGGATGTTAAATTCATGTTTCCTCGAATTTCGCCCTCGTCATCTGACCATGTTTCAAAATTTCGAGGTTCGTCTTTAAATAACTCTGTTGTTATTCCTATACTAGAAATAACTGTAATAAAATGAACGTTGTATCATGATTTAATGGCTCTTCCCCAGTTGTAAAATACAAATAGATTCCACATTCAAACTGGCTGGACATGCAGTTTTGACATATATCATGAGAACATTAACTGGCTTCATTAAACATTTTCCTCAATAATTCTCAAATTTTATTTATGAAATTCATGAATGATTGTAAAGACATTTAAAATTGATCTGAACATGCAAAACTAAACTTTCCCAAAGCTTAATAAACTTTTATTCACTTACATCCAATATAATTGAATAAAAGTAATTATTCAGTGAAAAATGCTTTTTCTCATTTTATACAATGTATTGACATCAAATAGTATACACGAAAATGACTTTAAATAAATAAATATATAATATCCTTTACATAAAACTATCAAATAAATTGCCTTTTGGTCATAAAGATATTGACCTTTGAAAACAAATTAGATACTCACATTCATATACTTTCAGAAAAACATATGACAAAATGACTTATGGACAGTTTTTGACCAAATAACGAACCATTCTGGACGTACTCGAAATGTGAAATATTTTTTGGCATACTAATTGACTCTTCATAATACAATTTTTTTAAAACTGAATGGATTGCCAGCATATTCCTTATACATCTTTTCCCTTTTAAATCATATCTTCTTTGATGTAGCTGTGGAAGTCTTTCCTCTTGTGTGATGAATTAGCTCTGACGCTTGCTGGACTGTCAGGAATAAGTAAAGAGGTTCTGTTGGAGGAGTTGTGGTCCTTCTGCAACGAAGAAAAAAAAGACATCAAGTACTTATATGTAACCCAAAAACAATTAAATTTTTGTGCTCTATCGAAATTCTAGATATTAAATTTCTTTCTTTCAAATGTTCTTCAAATACTATGAACATATAATATCATAGAAAGAATGAATATATCATATCATATAAAAAAGGCTTTAATAAATGTTTCGAAATAGTTAAATAATTTATTTTTATTAATTAAAAGATAGTTCCATTGTGCAAGTAAACAAAATGACCGTGCCCAAGATTTATTTAATAAACTGGATATAAAACATTCCAGACATGCATCAAATATTAATATCAAAACATATTATTTCAATTTTTCAGATTAGAATTGTCACGAATTTGACTCATAGAAAACTGCCAAGTTCAAAGTGTGTTGTTAAAAATGGATCTAAATATATTTCTTTCAGAATCATTAATTACAACGCATTGGTGTAAGAATCAAAGCGACTGATGTTTTTAAAGGTGCATGGAACCCTGTAAAATCTGACTGTACTACATGGCTGACTATTTTCTGGCTGTACTCTTAACCAGCTTGTTCAACACCTGATACATTTATAGGCTTTTTCATAACGAATGCTTTTCACTTTGAATGTCTTCGAAGTTCCTAATTTTTCTGCCTGTGACAACATATGGGCCTGAAGGGACCGAAAGTAGGCAGCCTACTTCCATACATTTAATTTAAGTTAGCATTTTATTAATTGTTTCAAAATTATTTTGATCAAAAGAAGAGTATGTTTCTCGTGTATGTTAATTCATGATCTTGTCTAGGTATACTAAATCAAGATATCATTCACCAACAAAAGAAACCACTCCGTACCTTTATCATATATCCTTGATCTAGGCTAAACATACTGAAAAAGGATAGCTTTGACAGAAGATACCACATTATATCTTTCTCATAAATCCTTGATTCATGATCTGGTTATACATGTCAAACAAGATCATTTTGACAACAGATGATGCCACACTATATCTTTTACATGAATCCTTGATTCACGATCTTGGAGAGATATGTTAAGTCAGCCATTTAACTCTCCGACCCACCACGAAGGAACACGGATTTAAACCATAAAAACTGAATGACCGGACCGCCGCAACAACAACATTGGCGGGAACTGTGGTTGAGTCCTAAGGGCCATCACCGGCCACGGTACAACCCTCCCCGAAGGAAGTACGTGCCGTCATCAATAGGAGGAGTCATATCCCCCACCTATTAGTGTACCCTCCAGGGTGGCGAGATCCAACCACCATGCCGGAAGCATCTTATCCTCATTTCGAGGTGCTCCCCTGGTGGGATGGAGAGATGTGTTAAGTCAAAATCTCTTTAATCAACATAAGATGCCACAATATATCTTTCATACAAGTCCTTGATTCATGATCTGGCTATATAGGTCCTTACAAGATTGCTTTGATAACAGATAAGGTCACTATATTTTTTACATGAATCCTTGATTCACGATCTTGGTTGAATACGCTAATCCAAAATCGCGTTAACCAGCAGAAGATGGCACACTATATCTTTCATATGAATCCTTGATTTATGATCTGGCTATATACATATTGCGACAAGATCACTTTAACCAACAGAATAGGCCATCCTATAGCTTTATCATGTATCGTTGATTCACGATCTTGGCTAGATATGCTAAGCCAAGATCGCTTTAATCAACATATGATGCTACACTATATCTTTAACATGATTCCTTGATTCATGATCTTATCCAGATATGCTGAACCTTTCTTGAAATTAGAATCGATATGATTGTGTGAATTCCTTACCTCCGAGAAAGTAGTGACCATGGTTTTCTTGGAGTTTCGGTGGTGCAGAATGGAGGTAAGTGAGATCCCTGAATTGTCGTTGGCCGTATGGGCGGGAGTCCGACAGCTGTACACTATCTTGGCCAAGTGCTGCTTGAATAGCTTTGTGGTCAAGGTGTACAGCACAGGGTTGAGGGCAGAATTCACGGGCAGTAGAAAGACCGCCACCCACGCATACAAGTCTTTTTGGATTTCGACACCTGTTGAAACATAAGTTATGAGCAAATATTTAGATGGATTTATATTTTATGATAAAATTTCTGAACTGCGTAATTAGTATTGATTTATTTTCATATCTTGTTAATATTCCTATGTCCTTCTGAATATTCAATCTAAGCTAAATGAATGCTAAATAATGTTCTTAATATTCAATGCTAAATAATAAAAAAATTAACTATTATTTTACAATTGCGATAAGTAACTATAAAATATTTATATTTATGGACTATAAAAATTATTTATGGACTTTTTTTCTCAATGAAGAATGCTATAAGTAATTATTTGTTTTGAAGAAAATTGTAGTTTGATTATTTTTCTGATTAGATAAAATATAATTTCCTCCCACCTCAAAAAATAAAATAGTTCGAAGAATAAAATATTTCAAATGTTGCAGAAAATCGAAATTTCTTGCAAGGTCAATCTTTAAAGGCGTTTAGAGGATTTTTTAAAAGTTTAGTTATATTGACATCCCGTTTTAAAGGAACACAAGGGCTATTTAAGGACTGATCTCCTAATTTTGAACCAGGGTGAAATGACAAGGATGACACCTGAGCTGACACCCCCTCTAAAAACTCTCGCATTACACCAGCAGGAAGGCATTTGATCCCATCGAATTTAATGGCCACTAGACCCATTTACATGGCGGTTCTTAGGTGATCGGGTCTTGAACATTTAAATCTCCTGTTCTGAACATAGATATTTAGAGAGAAAATTTGTTTTAATGTTTTTTAATACAAATATTTATTTTAATACAAATGAATTATTTTGCTTTTTATATGTTTACTTCTAATTATTTATGTGATTTAAAGAAAGAAAACTGTACATAGCCGTAATCATTCATTTAACTACTTTACCCTGAGATAAATAAAAAACAAGAAACCTATGCATCGTTAATATTATTTTCCTTAAAATCCAAACACATAAGGGATAATTAATGCTAAATCTCTCTCTCTCTCTCTCTTTATATATATATATATATATATATATATATATATATATATATATATATATATATATATATATATATATATATATATATATATATATATATATATATATATATATATATATATATATATATATATATATATATACTTTCTTTGCTTAAATTGTATTTCTAAATAATTTTGTAAATTTCTTAAACTGATCAGAAATGTAGAATGCAATCATCATTAAATTTCATTAACCCTATCTAATGTAGGTAAAAGATTACACAATCCAATCTGTAATGATATCTCTAAAATGGACCTTAAACTTCTAAATAAATGCATTCAAACGCGGTTTTCTAAATTTTAGATATCAAAAAATGTTCAGCTAATTACTTCAGATTTGCTTCTTTCCATCACTGTATCATGAATGAAAATGTTTGGAGAAAGTTATCAATGAATGTTTTTATAAATTAGTTTCTATTTTATCAAATTTCAGCATCTATCATTATATAAGGTAGAGATTAAAAATTTCCCAGAAATTCGATATTAAAATTCAATGCATGGACAATTTTCATTAGTTTTCATGAATGGCATAACGTATCATGCACTGGAAACTTATATTTATTTTTTATCCATCGAGTCAAGGATTCTTGTCATTATTTTTCTATCCGAATCCTTGGATCGTAAATTTTTCTTCCTCCTGAGACTCTGTTAACGATCTGCTGAGACAGAATCAATACCCAAAGCGAGCGTGTACTCTTTATAGTCAAAGGATCGGTGGACAAATAAGGGGATTAAATGAAGGATAAAGGATATTTCATCATTAATAACCATTAATGGTGACCTATAAAAACCGAATAAGTGTTTTAGTATTTTTATAATAATAAATAAAAGACGCTAAAGGAAATAAGAAATGATGATGAATATTACGTAACAAGAAAAGTCAAAGAAATGTAAACTGTCATTGTTTTGTCTCAGCTTACATTCAGCTTTATAACTAAATATAGACAGGGTGAATAAGTAGGGCTGACATGAATTATAAGACGATAAAAGAAACTAAGAAAATATTTTTACTTGCATCTTTTAGTTTTTATATCCCTCATTTTGAGAATATTATTTTAAATAAATAAATTAAATAAATAATAATATAATAATATAGCGTTAAAAACCATAGATTTTAAATTTCGGTGATTTGACTTCGTGATAATAAGGAACCGAGTTACTATGCCATGTTACAAATGTATAAATTTTTATTAATTTAATACAGTTGAAATTTGTTTCAGTTTGGAATTTGTTGCAATTCTTGAAGTATTTATATTATTTTTATTAGTTAAGACACTATTTTAAAAATGATAAAAATAATACACAGATTTAACATAACATAATTTAATTATTCAATCCAACTATATAATTTAAAATCTGAAAGTTACATACAGTTGAAAGTAGAATACATCAAATTTATCGTATACATTTCTTCTTCAATGAAATTGATTTATTCCATCTATATTATTTTTTTTGGTTTATAAAATATTAGCGATTCATTTGACACTCGACTCGTTAAATCAGGTACAGACATACCTGATACTCGCTTGTACTTTTCATAACTGATAATCGATCGCCTTCTCATCCATTCTTATTAAAAGGTTTATATTTTAACAGATAGCAGCTACAAAAATTGTGATATCTGCACCAATTATTCGTGTCTTTTAACCTTGGTTATTAATTTCCATTTTAAGTATTATTGAAAAGTAAGGACTTCTGTATTATACATTTATTTTTTGTTATTGTATTAATAATATATATTTATAATTTTAAAAAAGTAAAGAATGCTAATGGCGTTGAAGTGACTGATTAATGAGTAGACTAGGATTGGATAATATTGTATGAAGACAAAGAGATTACCTGTCTGTTCATCGACTCCTCGATCTGAAACCGAATACCTGATAATTTCATTTTGTTTCCTTTTTTTGGGACTAATATTTTTATTGAAATCATAGAATAGATAAATTTGACACGATATTACCTAACCATAATAAAATTCTGCATGATATGTAATAACTTTTTAATCTAAAAACTGAAACATAGAAAAAAAAAGGGAGAACGAGATAGCTCTAAATGAATTTATTTGAAAACTATTTTAAGATTTGAAAGACTTTCAGAGAAAAAAATTTTTTAGACACGGGAAATCGAAAAGCTAATTAAACACTTAAAAATACTATTAATCTGTCTAGGAACTTAAGAACACCACTAGAGAAATAAATAAATACTGGTTCAGAATACTTTTAAAATCATTTAAAAATTCAGAAAAATCCTACAATAATAATTTTCTCATGACATTCTTGGGCTATCCGCATTACTAGAAAATAATGTAAACCTAAACACAAAATCTCAACAGTTTTCTTTTGCTTCGAAAATTATCTAAATATCTTTTCGTAATTTCAAATGAACCTGTGTAGCACCTCTTTTCCCCTTGAGCAGAGAGCACCCCCTCGTGGAGTTTTACAGAAGCCCCTTGTGGCGTTTACAGACAAGCAGTTGAACGGGAGACCTGCAGCCTGAGGTCGGGTTTTTTTTTTCTATGCGCAACCCTTGCGCTAACACCGAATGCTTTCGGTTGGAAAGGGTGGAATCCCTCCACCATACTGTTTACTTTAACTTACTTGTCTTTTTTTTTCTTTTTTTCTTTTGTGAATTTTGTAGTGTAGCTGTGTTTGTGCAGATTAAAAATATTGTATTTAAAAACCGGGCTGTTCAGTAGAAAGTCGCAACACACTCACTATACCTGTAGATATATAAGGAGCTTCATAAAGTACCAAATATGCATACTTTACCTGCTCTTTATGATAACACTTATTTATTGGAAACATCTGCTTGTCAAAAACAATGCTTTGACCTACCTCCCATGGCGATGACCTTGATGAGTACGATGGGCACCCAGCAGAGGAAGTCGGTGCCGACGATGAAGGCGAACCGTTTCGCGATGGTCCTGTCCTGCAGCTGCTGGGTGGAGCGCAGTCCGATCTTGGAGTGGGAGATGGTGAAGAACATCGAGATGTAGGCGAACAGGATGAAGAGGAAAGCGGCCAAGTTGAGACCACAGAACAGGAAAGTAGAGTACTCCCAAGCCTGCGAAATAATAATAATAGTAACAACTGTGAAATCAGCTCACTGAACAACGTATCTCGCCGAACTGGTTCATTTAAATTTTCTCACATACGAAGCACACAGATTAAGGCAGAGCATTTTAATTATCAAATATTTGATCTTGAATTTTTGATGAATTTGTAGTCAATAGCTTATAGGCCAGTTAACAACTAAGAACATCACCAGCAATTGCTTTTGTATCACGGTCATGTTACTGGACTGCGAACCACAAAGTCCCAGGTTCTATCCTCGCTCATACCAAATAGTTACATTGATGACTTCGGGCGATGAACCTTCAACCTTCGTACAGCTGTTGTGGCGCCATCTACCCACAGCAAAACCAAAGTCGTCAGACTCACTTGACACATCAGCAACCACTCCCCCACCCACGCTCGCCATAACGCTTGGAAATACTTAAATGGGTACAGGTGTATTAGAATCAACAGCTAATACATCATTACTCAACAGCCATATCGTTCGTCTCATCTCCGACTCACTGGAGGGAGAGTCTGTGGTGAATAGCTTATAAGTAAGTTAACAACTACGCTACCCGAGCAATTGCTTTTGTATCGTGGTCATGTTACTGGACTGCGAACCACAAGGTCCCAGGTTCTATCCTCGCTCATCCCAATTCGCCACAAATTACAACATTTTAGACAAACTCCAATTCGATGAAATAATTTTTGGAATCAACTTTATCTACCTGTGAATGAAAAATATCATGCACCAAAAACACAAATATACTATAGAGCTTGCAGTTTTTATACTAAAATTGCAAATTTTTGCCCAATTTTGTACTAAATCCTTTAAGGGGGTCTGGGACACAAAAATCGTCAAATTTTCGAAAAAAAATTTTTTTAGATGAAAAAATTCTGCATTCTTTTCTGCTTAAAATAACATTTAAATCATGTTTCTGTCTTAATTAGAACGAGAGATATCATAATTTTTGTTGACTATTGCTTTGAAATTCCAACTGTCAAAAAGGCGTTGCCATGGCAACTTCATCTCTTTAAATGTAAACAGACATTTCCCGGCACTGTTTTAGCTTAATTTTTGATTTTTTTTAAATAAAGTTTTAAAGAATTTATTTTAAATCCTAGATTTAGTTTGTATACAACTCAACTCCTTCAATAATGAAGTGAAACGAAGAGATTCAGTGTTTATTAGAACCTCTGTGTTTACAATTCATGAGACAACGTGCTTTTTAATTTTCTGCTCTAAAGTTGGTTTTCTTAATTGTAAATGTAAAATTAAATTAAAATAAACACTTGTAAGGAAGGGGGGCGTCTCTTATGCATCTGGAAGCTTTTAAATGTATTTAAATAGTTTTAATTCTTATAAATTTTATTTTTAAACTTTAAACGCATTTTTAACCATGTTGCATTTTTTCATTATTTGTTGTGATCAAATTGATATAAGTCCAGATTAGGGATTGCAATACCGGAATACCGGGATACCGAATACCGGTATTTTGAGCCATTTGTACAATTTTGTAATACCGGTATTCGCAAGTTTAAATACCGGTTTTTCGGTATTTACTAGAAATTTTTAAAATGGTCTCCACTATATGTTCAGGTATCGCGAGCATAGCAATATAGTATACGATTTGTTTTTATGTCTCCCTAACGGACGAAATTAATTAGCTAATGAATGGCTTAATTAATTGCTTAAATTTAAATTAGCGAAACATGGATTATCCCTGAAAGAAAATATTGTATCCATAATGACTGATGGAGCAACAATTATGAAAAAAGTTGGAAAGTTGATTGGTGCAAATCAGCAGTTGTGGTATGCACATGGAATTCAATTAGGAGTAATAGATGTATTATACCAAAAATATAAAGAACAAAAGAATCCAAATACTGAGGATATAGAAACTACGGATTCCAACTTTGAAAAGAGTAGGAGTGAGATTGATATTGACAATGAAGATAATGACAATGTAATTGTTGAAGAAGATATTGCTAATGAGGATGAAATATTAACCTATCAAGAATTGCTTCCTATAATTTATGAAGTTCGAAAAATTGTTAAAATATTTAAACGTTCCCCTATAAAAAGGATATATTACTAAAATATATACAAACTGAAAATAAAACAGAATATATGTTAATATTAGATTCTAAAACAAGTTGGAACAGTTTACTCCTAATGATGGAACGATTTTTGAAACTGAGAAATCCATTCCAAAAAGCAATAATCGACTTAAACTTGTAAATCAATTTTTCAGATAGTGAATTCGACTTAATATCCAGAACTATATCAGCTCTACTTCCAATAAAACTGACTATTGAGGCATTATGTCAGAGAAATTCTATTTATTAACAGCTAATGCAACAATAAATTTCATGTTGCAGCCACTGAAAGAACAGCACACATTAGTATCTGAAGAATTATATATTACATTCAAAAATCGCATAAAAGAAAGGCATACCGAAATAGAAAATGTCTTATCGTATTTGCATAATTCTAATGATTTTAAAAATGAAAAGAAGAAAAGAAAAGAACCAATTCAAATATGATTAAGTTAGAGGAAAGTTTCTTAAAATTTTTTCCCAAAAACCTATCCACATTCAGAATTCGGTTCAATTATCGAAGATTATGATGTCACTACTGTCGATAGTGAAAAGGAATTGTCTCTTGAACAAAAATTAGAATTAGCAATAAATAAAAAGATTTCAACGAACCAAAATACAATGCAGAAATCAGCTATATCCAAAACCATCCGACGAGAAATCGATTTATTTGAAGATGAGGGATTTAGAGGTAAATACTTGGAAAAAGTATATCGCGCATTGCTAACAGTACCACCAACTAGCGTAGATGCCGAAAGGGCGTTTTCGATAGCTGGTCATTTTTACAATAAATTACTTTTCAGGCTTAATGATAGTACAATTGTTGCATTATGTTTTTTTAGATCTCATTTCAAAAATTTGTAATAGTACCACAAACTGAATAGTGATATTTACACTTTTTTTGTGATTTAAATAAATAAAATGCTTCTTTACTTTTTTATATACAGTTATAATTTATAAGTTACAAATTATTTTTTGTGATATTTACACTCTCTAACAAAACTGGCAAATAAAAAAAAAACACCTGTGTTTTCTTTCTTTTCCCAAAATTTCTAATACCGGTATTAAAACCGGTATCCCGGTATTAAGATTTTAAAAATACCGAATACCGGTATTGAAATTTTGGTCCGGTATTGCAATCCCTAGTCCAGATCATATAAAGATAGAGGTCTGAAATTTGAAACACATACTTTTCAAACTGTTTGCCTTAATTTTGATTCAGCAAATTAAAAAAAAAAATTTTACTTTCAAGATATGAATTTTTTTAAAAAAAGTACCCAAGATTTTTTCAAAATTTTCATTCAAATTTTTAAAATTTTTTTTAAATTAATATTTTTTAAATTGCCGAATCAAAATAAAAGAATATATATTTGTGTTTGATTTAATGAAAAAATTTTGAAAATTGATCAAAAATATTTTGAGTTATATCGATTTAAAACAATGTCACTTTTTTTAAAAAAAATTTAAATTTTAAGTTTAAAAAAATTTTAAATTTTAAGTTTAAAAAAATTTTAGAAAACTTTTGTGTTGTGATTTTGCTTATTAATAAAATGGTTGATCAGTACAAAAAATTTCAAAATTTTAAATTAATTAATAAAAAAAATTTCAAAATGTGTCCCGGACCCCCTTTGCAAATGCATGTTAAATTTAGATCAAATTCGTAGAAAGTACAATTGTTTTTCGAGAAGGGAGCATATAAAGAGCATTCAGGGAGCATTCCTGAGCATATAAAAGCAAAAACACCAAAAATGGAACAAACCAGGTGAATAGGTTTTAATATCTGCGCTTCACAACAATGCTGCAGATTGATTTTTAAGCTTTCCCTCAATCTTTTAAAAAGTGGATTATCCGTCCACATTATGTACGCAAACAAAAAATAATTATTTAGAATCAAGATAAGCTATAGGAATGAAATTTACTACAGGAAGAAATTCCATTAGATCTTAATGATACAGTTTCAAACCAAAGACAAATGTGAGATCTAATAATGATATCTGCTAATAATAAAAAAAGTATTGTGTGTGTGGGGGGGGGGCGTGCGTAATGGCTTTCTACAGTTGTATCAAGAGTTAACAAATTCAGCACAAACATATTTCGGAAGGTGAGAATATACATCTTGGAGCAATATTTTAAAAATTTTTATTAGAATTTTTAGTAATTAAAAACTAATCCAGATTGTAAGATTTTTCAGTAATGATTATAGAAAATATTACGACAGAAAACTCATTTTTTTCACCATTTTAAAATTTAAAAAACTTACTTTTGCATAATAATGTCAATTTAACTCTCTTCCAAATTTTTTAAGGAATCTTAGCAATTTTTAAAAATATTTTTTTTGCAATATTTTCTAAATAGATATCTTTATTGAACTGAAATTGAAATCGTTTCCATTGTTTAATCAAGTATTTAATTTTTTTAATTTCGTTCTATTGTTGAATGTTAAGGAAGAGGAATTCTGTGTAATGTTTGTATGATTTATGTGAAGAGTATGAAGAAGTTACAATACCACAAAAGTAAGATGATAGAATCATTTTCTTATTGATGAACAAATATTCTGATTTACAGATTTTCTACAAATATCACCTTTCAGTGACCCAAAATGGGAGTTGAGCATTTTCCGAGGAAGTATGCATGTTCTTGCTTACCTATAGAAATAAAATGATTCTGCGCTCGCATGATCATATTTTCAAAGATTAGTTATATCCTCTTCAATGAACTAGAGTCTAGTTAAGTTGTACTTTCTTTCTTATTGATCCCAGCACTATTGCCGCTTATTCTATCACTCGATTCGAGTCTAGACCGGTTTGATTTCTCAAGCAATTTTCGTCAAGAAACCTAATGATTTAATAATGGAGCTAATTCGTGTAAGAAGCACAAATGGGCACATTATCTAGCATTTAAATACTGTGTTAGGGTATCCATATTGATTTTCCCCTTCTTTCCTCGACGTATGTTCTTATCAATATAAACTAATGATATTAGAAATCTGCTTTAACTATGCTAGCAAAAATACAGCAGTGTGATTATTTCATATGGTATAGATTGTGCTAATATTGCTTGTCATAAACACATTTTATAACTACGATTCATAGTCCGATTCATAATAACAGAACCGATACCTATCACAGAATAGTATGCAACTAAGAAAACTATTGAATAGAAAAATTTAAGAAAAAGAATTAAAAATCGTGTTTTGAGAAATATAGAGCAGAAGTGAAATAATATTAATTTAATATTTAGTTAACATAAGTAAAAAAAAATTCCTACAAAGTATAAGTGACAAATTTTGTAAAACTAAAGAGCTTTGTAACTTAAGCACGTGCAATATGTATCTGAATTCTAAAAATATTTGAAAGTTTATGAAATTCCTTAAGATTTAAAAAAATATTATATGAGAAAATAAGGGAAACCTTTAGTACTTGAATCACATAGAAGACATACATGCACATAATGAATAACATTTCCACAACGCGCGGCATATTTGCATCGAAGTACTCATTGCACTCAAGCACTCGCTTTGAAGACATATTATACCCCTCTTTAATTGGAGTCTGAGTCGAGCTTACTTGTCCGAACGGATCGTGTATGTGAAGTGGCAAACACACTCCGTTGTTGCCGTAGAATTCATCCCCGTAGTAATCAATGTCGAGAAGTGGCAAGGCGGAAAGGAGAATGGCAACACTCCAGACGGCACCCATGGCGATGGAGGCCGATGCAATGGTCCTTCTCTTTAAGGACAAAGGATACAGGATAGATGTGTACCTGTAAGGGAGGGAAAGGGTTAGAGGGACTTCAATGTTTCGAAAGTTTTTTTTTATAAAGATTACACTTTAATTCGTTATAAATAACAAACTTGCATGTTAAAAGTGCCAAAAAATTATATGAAATAAATATTATTTATAAACAGATTTAAGTGCAAAATGTGCATCATAGAGAGTTGTAAAACTATAAATGCTATTGATGTTTTTAAAATGTTCTTCCACTTCACGCGTATTGAATACTTACAGTTGGAACACCTGTTGTCTATTACCTTAACAGTCAATCATGCTTTCCCATACAAAAAATTTGGAAAATAACAACAATTTTTGTAAAAAATTAGGAAAATTGCAATGATATAAATGACATATAAATCTCTCTTCCTATAAAAAATAGATTTTTAATATTTTATGATATTGATTTTTTTGATATGATATTTAAAAATGTATAAATCTCCGAAGAGCTCGTAAATGACCCATCTAATTCTAAGGGGTTGAAATTTTCATTTCGCTATAACTTTCTTAATATTGAAGACAGAAAAATAAATCCAATTAGCCGAATTAGCACCTTATTAAGACGAACAACTTTTGTATTCAAAGTTTTACGATAACTGCAAATTGATATGTCTAATGTGCAGGATGTAGTCTCATGTGTAGACGACCGGGTGCTGAAAATGGATTTACACGCCCTCATTTTGACTGTTTTCAACATCAACAATTTATATTGCCAGATAGTAACTTAGATGTTAAGTAACTGCCTCTGCCTTCCAGCTTGCAGAGAGGAATTGGAACAGACTGCACCACGAGAGGACACTGCACGTCTGAATTTCGTACTTGTGAGTGATTCTTGTTGTTACCTCGAACGAAATTATTAAAAAAAATTAAAGTTAAAAAGTTATTAAAGTTATTTTAAATTCGAATTGTTTAATTCAAAGTTTTTAATTTTTTTTTTTTTTTTTTTAATTTTGAAGATCACAGACTGATTGCCAGTTTGAGTTTATTACTTTTCGAAAGAAGAACAATCGAGGTATTTAGATCAAGAATCCGGTATTAATTTTTTTGAATAATATTATTGGATGTACTTAGAATTAGATCGGCTAGTAAAAAAAAAGAGTATTTTTTACAATGCATATTTTGAAGATTGTATATAAAAATAAATTTGGTGAATAAATAATGTTACGAAAATGAGCATCACACGTGGAAAACGTTATTATTTTTTTCCTTTTTTTATGGAAATCAGGGAAACATGCTCAAGATAATTAGAATCAAAAACATCGAATACCTGTCAACAGTTATGATGGTGAGAATGAGCACTGACGATTCGCTGCTGAGGGTGGAGAGAAAACCACACATGCTGCACTGCCAACTGTGCCTCCATCTTGTCTCGTGGTGAATGTATTGTCCTCTAAATACAACATCATAGGCGGCGATGATGAATAAGTACAAAGACATCAGGAGATCGGCCAGTGATAAGTTCTTGATGTAGAACGAGTGAACCTCGTTGGGCTCAGCAAGCAGAAATCGTCCGACAAGGACAGCCACGTTGCCTAGTCCGGCCACGAAAGCAACCAGCCACACGCTAATGCGGAGAACTACACTGTCCAACAAGTGGGCAATGCTGCTTATACCATCACCGCGTGGTTCACATACCCGGACATGAAGGGCCAATGAGCACAGATGAAATTCATCGAAATATCTGGAATTGTAGAATTCATATTGTTATTGAAATAGGAATAAAAGTGAATATTTAAAGAATAGATGGTGTTTTTAAAGAAAGTTTATAATTTTGATAACAAAAGCAATTAATTGATAAATTTTTGATTCATCAAAAGTATCAAAGTATTCAAGTATCAAAGCAATTATAATACAGATCGTTTTAATGATAAAATATTGTAGTTTCCAACAATAGAACATGCATGATTGCAAACTATATATATGACAAAATACATGTAAACAAACTGCAGAGCGCCATTTTTTTCCAAATTAATAGAACACACTGCCAATTTTTGCATTAAAAATTTCTGAATGGGATCTTTTATTATTTCAAAAGTATCAAAGAGCAAAATGAATTTATGGAATTTTTTTTTAGAAATTTATGAACGATTAGTAAAATTTATTTTTATGTGAATAAAAACATTAAAAGTATTCATACTTTACTAAAAAAAATTATATATACTTCAATGAAATTCATGTTGCATCTAACAAAAACTTTAATTATCTTGTGCTATATCAAAATGAATTTAGATGCGTAGTAAAATATTCTTTAAAATATCTAGACAAAGTTATGAAAAAAAATCATAAAAAAGCAGCAATATATATATATTCTGCTTTTTTATGATTTTTTTTTCATATCTTTGTCCAGGTTTATATATATATATATATATAGCATTAAATTTGTTATGGTCAAAACTTTTTAAAGCAATTTATAAATTTACAACATAATTCACAATACAAATCTTAATCCAAATATCTAAAATACAAAGAAACCACTCGTTTTTTAACATGGACAAGTTTGGGTGTTTTCAAGTAATATATAATCATAAAAATTTAAAGTATTTATTGGAAAGCTTTATATCAAATAAGTGAATTAAAAATATAAAAAAATAGAACATACATATAATTTAGCAGTAGAAGTTCATCAAAGGCTCCTGGTCTTAAAGCTTTCAATGGATTCTTCTTTAGATTTCTACGATAAAGACAAGCACTTTACATATGCATTAAAAATTATAGTAGTAAAAATAAAAATAAAATAATTTTAACACAGTCAAATTTCAATGCTAAAAAGTAGCTTTCATACGAAAGAACATTTAGGTTTCTGTAATATGTTTATGATAAGAATTATTTATGAAATTTTAGCATTATAATCATAAAAGGGTGACGAAATAAATAAAAATGATAAAACTTTAATAATTTAAATACTTACACTAATTAACAATGGATAAATGTTTTATATCTATTGAAATTTTCAAAACAGAAATTTCTCCCATTTATATTTTTAAAAAAATATTTTTAGCTTAATAAAGAGACTGAAAATAGTTTTAAGATTAACGAGCCAGAAGAAAATTAAAAAAAAAATTTAAAAATACACCAATAAATTAATTTTACACAACAGTTAATTAATTGCTATTTCAAAAATGTCGTTTTTCGATTTTCCCCCTTGAAGTTGTTTTCCTTTTTTGACGTCTGAGTTTTTAAAATTTTATGTACTTTAAAAAAACGTTTTTACTAAGTTCAAAACTTTCTCTTTTTAATCTAATGAAGGAAGAAGTCATTTCATGCGAATTATATGAGACACGAAACGAAAAAATGTTGTTTTCGAAATTTTATCTTTATTACATTAATTAACATTCATTCGGCAGTAGAAATAATTTTATTATTAAAAAAGAAGTATAAATTATGTACTTGTTGCTTTAATTGCCACTGAAAGAAATTCGAAATGGCGTTTTGCAACATCAGTTAAGTTTAAAAGAAACATTAAAATAAAGTGTTTAGAAGGCAAATTAAAATTCTATTGTTAAAAACGTTTTATATTTTCATTTGTATCATAATTAGAGACTTTTCATTTTGAAGGGATTTTAGATTAGAGATAATTAGAGTTTTTCTTTTTGTTTACTTGCAAAGGTGAAAGAAATGTAACTGTAAAAATATTCCACATTCATAATTTGATGAACCATCATATGTCTGATTTTTCTGAATCCTGCCTTCGGTTCTTTTTTCTTGTAATATGTGAAGCAAAGGTGAAAAAAATATTGTAACTGTAAAAAGATTCTATGTTGAGAATTTTATGAACCACTACGTCTCATTTTTCTGAATCCAAAGAAAAAATTATATTTGGAACTGTGCTTGATTATCCATCTCTGAACAAGATTAAAAACAATAATTTTGGATTAAGACATTCAAAGATTACTGGTTGCTCTCAAATATCTTGAAAATGAAACAGTGTAAGTTAATTAATTTTTTTCAAGGTAAGAAAAGCGTTCTCAGTTTCTGTTTTGTTGGCAGTTTTGTAGATGATAAATGGATTTTGTTGACTCTAATATTGTATATTAGCATATTTTACATGACGCATATTAAATATACACATGTATAGCCATTAACACTTAATTTGATAAGATGACAGGAGAGTATGCTATGCTACAAATATTTCGTATCTTATCAGTATTTAAAAAACACTAAAGTGTAAAGAAGGTTTTTGTATTTCGTGACTTTAAATAAATAATTAATTTTCCATTAATAAAAAAAGCATGAAAACATTTTAATTTCAAGGAGCACTGGATGACCAGTTAGTAAAGAATAAGTATGAATCTTAATTTTATACTCAAATAATGGCTACATTTTTCTGTTCAATGTTTAATACAGGACTGGGTATATTTATTAAGATAAATGTATTAAATTTCTAGAAATTAATTCATTTTCTTATAAATTAAGAGAGCAATTCTTATTAGTTTTACAGATTTCCTTCAAATTATAATACGCTTTTTTCAATAAATAACTAAAACATCGACAATGAAAAGAATTTGAAAAAACTTACAGTGAATCCAGTTTAGTCATCATGGAAAATGTTTTTCTTTCAATACTGCGTATTTGGTTTCCTTGAAGGTCCCTGAAAAGAATACATTTCGATTAAATGTAAATCCTATTTTGTATGCACTTGTATTATACATTGTAAATATTATATTTTATTAATTTTTTGATATGAAATGAGATTGAATTGTTATACTTTGAATTATTACTTGATTTCAAAGATGATATTAAATAATTACGTTTATAAGAAATGAAAATTGAGATCAAGGCTTCGGGAATACTCGGTGTCAAAGTTTATATTGAAAGGATGGAAATTTATATTATAATGATACGATATAATTATTTAAAAAATGTTTTTTTTGTATTTGTGAAATAAAAATCATTATTTTTTCATTTGTAAAACAATAGTTAGTTTATGAAATTAAAAGATAATTACTTTTTGGTATATTTTTCATTGGAATAACAAATATGTTTTTCTCTCAATTTCTAAAAAAAAAACATCTTGTTTATTAAATTTAAAAGAAAACGTTTGATAGTTATATTTAGTAAAATTCTCATTCAAATGACAAACAAATTCTTAGATTATGATATTACCCGTTTGCTAGAATTCTGCTACTATAAAACTGAATTATGGAGTTTTCAGATTTCTACGAAGAATGTCAAAGCATAGGTTTTTATTTAGACTCGTATTTGTCACCATTTGCTACATCCTGTCGAACTTAAATACCGAATTCTTACCGATTAAAAATGCATTTGAGAAAACGTTATTTTCAAGAGAAATAAAATTAATATGGCATACTGAGATTATTATTTGTATTATTATAAATACTTTCTTATTAACAAAAAAATAAGAAAATTTCATTTGAATCTTATTTTCACAGTATTATATTAGAAAAATCATACTTACAGCTTTAAAAGGGACGTCAAATTACCAAAAGTATCAGCTCTTAGCGAATGTAGCTTGTTCTTTGATATAGCCCTAATGATTAAAAAATAAATTACACAAAACTGAAATAATATGCTATGATATTATGTGTTCTCAGTGCTTTTACTATGCAAATTATAATGTAATAAAGCAATATGGGTATTTATTGTATCATCAAATATATGAGATAATATGAAAGAAAAAGGAACTCTCATACTGAGAGACAAGTTCTTTTCCGACTTTCTGTCATATCTTGGCTCTTTTTCAATCTAAATTCTTATATTTGAAATGAATTTTCCAACTAAACACGATTTATATTATAATTGTATTTCACATCAAACGTATGTTCTTTCAGGATCTTCACTTTCCTTTCATTTAGGGTTAGTATTTTTGATATGCGTCTTCCTCTTTGTCAGTCGATGGAATTATGAGATATCACCACAAAAACATGAATTTTTATAATGTACACTCATGTCCAAAATTAAGGTCACAAAAATGTTTTTCAAAGTAATTTTAAATGGCTGCCAGTAAAATTTAAAAAAATTATATTTTATATATTGCGAAGGACCGGCAACACGATATTAACCTTTGTTGTGTGAAGAAAATGTTATTTAGCATTAGTTTTTGAGGAACTTCTGAAATTAGACCATTTAGGCATCTGGGAGTTTTGTCTGCAATTTTGTGAATATTGAATTAAAACCAAAATTTTAATATGTCTCCAGTGAGAATGAGTTCTCATAATCGTTTAGACGATTCATTGAGATGGAGAGCCGTTGGCAGGCTTCAAGCTGGGAAGTCTCAAGCGGAGGCGTCTCGATGATTATAAGTGGCGCCGAAAGTGGTATCCAGGTTGTGGAATCAATTCCAAACAAGTGGCACTGTAACTAGGAAGGCCGGCGAATGTCGTCACAGAGCAACGACGCCTGCACAGGATCGCTATTTGGCATTACGCGCACGTCGGCATAAGCTGACAACGGCTCCTCAACTTGCTCGTGACCTTGCTGATGCGTCTGGAATAAGAATTTCCAGACAAATAATATACAGACGTCTAGCAGAGAGGGCCCGGCGACTAGTTGAGTGCGTCCCTTTGACTGAATCCAACAGAAAAGCCCGGTTCTTGTGGTGCCTAACACAGCAGTCTTGGGCACAGCAAGAATGTTCTTTTCAATGATGAGTCGAGATTTTCCACACAGAGTGACACTTGTCGAATCTTCATCTGGAGAGAGCGAGGAGCTCGCTATCATCCCTCCTACGTAAAAGAAATCGACAGATTTGATGGCAGAGGAATCCTCGTCTGGAGTGGCATAATGTTGGGCAGTCGCACACCACTGCACGTCTTCGATGCGGGTACTGTCAATGTACATCTCTATAGAGATGAGATCCTTGAAGCCTATGTGAGGTTGTTCCGGGGTGCTTTTGGCTGAGACTTCATATTTATGGACGATAACGCGCGTCCACACAGAGCCCAGACCGTTATGATTTTTCCTGAGGAATAGGATATTCGACGTATGGACTGACCCTCGAAGTCTCCGGATCACAACCCTATTGAATATGTTTGGAATGGTCTCGGAAGAGCCATTGCACTGCGTAACCCTCCCCCTCCTAATACCATCCAAGAGTTAAAAGCCGAACTTTTGGAAGAATGGGCTTTGTTGCCCCAAGCAAAATTTATTGACACCCTCATAAACAGCATGAAAGCTCGTTGTGAAGCCTGTATAGCAGTGCACGGTGGTCACACTCCATATTAGACAGGCTTTTCCCGAGATAAATGCTTTATCTCTGATTCATAATGTAACACTTTTTGATATACCCTGTTTCTTAATTCTCAATTAAAATCTTTTCCATGTTGTTATATGTCTATGTTCTTTCTTCCATTGTAGTGTACCTCTGTGCCAAATTTCGTGGCAACACAGTGCACGAAAGAGTGCAAGAAAGTTTTAGATTTTATCACAGTATGCTGTTTAACTATTTGTACAAAACTTTGTTGAAATATCGTTTATTCATTTAAGATGCCATATTTCCTTGAATATGAGAATGGATTTTCATACAGAAATTTACATTTATTTAAATGCAGCCGTATCTTCATCTTCTAGAACTTATCAGGAACATCCTGAATTTCTTGTGACTCCATTTCCTATACTGTCATTGCTCCGATCTCACAAACCTAATAATAAAACAAGGCAAGATACTCGAATTTCAGACCTGCGAGCAAGCAAGCACTCTGAACGTTTGTCAACAGAACGATGTCTTCCAACTTCAAATTAAGGAAATAATAATTATTTCTTTAAAATTAAAGAAATAACGATTGCTTACTTATTATTTTTGTTCGGTGTTAAAAATGCGTGAATTGCATTTGAAGGTTGGTCACCTGTTGCTGAGAACCTTAAATAGGAATTATTTTGGGAATAGAGACCAATATGAAAAACATTTTGAGGTATCATGCTAAGATATAGTTTTCTATTATGCTCTATTTTTAAAGAAAGGTGGATGTTAATATTATAAGAATAAATAATTGAACGAATATTTTCTATACTCTGATTATAGTTGATATATTTATATAGAATTCAACATTAGATGTTAATTAGAAGATAATAAATACATATCTTTAAATTTTTTCCAGCATAATAAAAACATTATATAAGTCATTGAGTAAAATATAATTGAGACTAAATTTATAGAAGAATGCGTCAATACAGTACAAATTACATTTAAAAATTAAAGTACATATATAAAATATAAAAATAAATCACTGATTCCACCTGTTTCTTTGATTTAAATTACATGATTATGTAATAGCGGATAATACAGATCAATAAATCAATAAACAGTTCTTTTACTATTTGCTATATGTCTAAGAAATTCCCAAATCGCAAAAAAGTTAAACATTTTCATTTATAAAATAATACAGGGTGTTTATAAAGTCCCGGACCTATTTTGATGTTTAATAACTCATAAAATAATAAAGATATATTTAAATTAATAACATAAATGGTTAAATAGACTCAAAAAGTTTCATGACCCTTGTCAATGAACTTCCACGTGTGCCCCCTTCGTCGCACGGAGAATATCAAGTCGATAGTCAATTTCACGCCAGGTAGCGACAAGCATGGCGGCATCCACAGAGCCATTTGCGCACATTATGGCGATTAACAATGCCAGAAACATGAAAGGATGCTTCATCGGAGAACATTATGCTCTTCAGAAAATCAGCAGCATCTTCTATCCTCCTTAGAATATCTGTTACAAAGGCCATCCTCCTAGGCCTATCGTTCGGTTTCAAAACTTGAACAATTTGAACTTTCTATGCATGCAGTCTTAATTTTTTCTTAATATCCTTGTGCACCATCGAAATTGGCATATCCGATTCTGTTGCCGCTGATCTCACAGATATTCTAGGATTGTGTAAGAATGTCTCTCTAACACGCTCAACATCAAAATCACTTGCGCAAGGACGTCCGGAACGTTTCTTATCTTCGATACTTCCAATTTCTAGAAAATTCTTTTTCCACCGCAAGATGCTGCTTTTGGATGGAGGATCTTTTTGGTAAATTCTTCTGAAATTTCACTGTGCTTGCACTATCGATTTCATTTCTATGAACCACCATAAAATCTGTGCTTTCTCTTGTGGTGTATGCATTCTCCTTAATATCCGCTCGAATAAAACATCACATACAAAAGTACTACATAGAACAAACACATCAAAAGTAAACATAGCATTGCAATAGTTGCCAAAAACAAAAGAGAAAAAAATGCAATTTATAAGCAGACAATATTTAGAAAAGTACAGATATTTAGACTGGAAAATGAAATTATCTGAAATTAACCATACGCGCAGACGATATTTACAAAAGTAAAAATATTCAAACCTGAAAAGAAAAATATATGAGTTATTCCATCAATAAATGCCATAAGTTTGTTTATATCTTTATTATTTTATGAGTTATTAAACATCAAAATGGGTCCAGGACTTTATAAACACCCTGTATATTCATTGTAAGAAAAAATTATTTATAGCAAGCGATTTACATAGTACATCAATTAAATTTTTGCATTTAGCTGAATAAAATTATTTAATTAACTTATCTATACTCTCGAAAAATTATATGAAACAAGCGCATCGTAAGGCCGGTTATTTTTTCGTCATTGAAAAAATATTTATTAGTGTTGAATTAATTTGTACGAAGAAAAGCAAATTTTTGATTTATGTGTAAAAATACGAATTTAAACACACACAAAAATCCACAGGAAACTAACCATATTAGTAATTTTAAATATAAATTAATTGTTTAATAAAAAAAGAGTTTGAACATACAAGCTTTTTAAGTTTTCCAATCCGTCGAAAATAAGCGAATCCACCATCGTCAGTTCATTTCTGGAAAGAGACCTGAAATAGAAATTGGAAAGTTATAAAAATGTTATTTAACTTATTAATTAATGTTATACTAATCGAAAGCAATTAACAACGTTGGAACAGGAGTTAGAATTGATATGCAGTAATAACTCCACAAATGTCGTGCCTTCATATGAGGTTCTTAAATATCAAAATGCTGATCATTTTTCTTATTCTATCTTTAAAGAATTATTAGGAAATTCTACTACTTATATATCTGTTGATACCATGATGGTTTCAGAGTAAGCTTTTTACTAACGGAAAGTCTTCTCCAAATCTTTGAATCCACCAGAAATGACATCACATACATTGCCTAACGCCAACCTGCTCCCAAGGTTTCTACATCACTCAGTAATCTAACCAGCTGGATGAGTATCAGACAGAAGGGAAAGAAGGGGGAGAATACAAAAACATACGACAAACCATGTACGGAATCTTCACAAAGAACCCATCGAAATCACGTCCTGCACGGTTACATTGAATGTTTTGGCGAAGTAATGGTTAAATGAAGGGAACAAGAATGCCTAAAAACAGATGATGAAAATGGGTTGAACTATGAAAGAAAAGTCGATATTAATAAAGGCAATCTCTTTACGTTTTTGTAGCCGTTGTTGTGGGTAAACTAAGTAGAACTTATTAATTGAAGAGAAAAGAAGAAGACAAAAAAAAACTAAAAAATAATAAAAATTGATAATTAAAATTGCAAATATTTATAAATATCTAAAATTCTATATACAATGTTTATTTATAAATATATAAATAAACATTGTATATAGAATCAGAAATATGTAGCTACTTGTCAGGATCGGAGTCTAAAAGTTTCTGAATAGTAAAACTCAAATTATGAAATGAAACAAAAATAGGGTTAGCAAGCTTATGTCCCATACAAATCATGTAATTTTGCTTCTTAATAATAAAGGTGATATCTTTCCTCTTCTCCCATGTAATATTCCATTTGACTTCCAAGTCTTCAGTTTCTGTTTCGTTCTGTTTCCCAATAAATATTGATAAAAATGAAGGACAATCTTCTAAAGTGTGTGTAGCAGCTAAGGAACAGTAACAGCTAATTAATGTAGTATGTAGTTAATTCTTCTACAGCTAATTACATGTAGTATGTAGTTAATTCTTCTACAGCTAATTAATGTAGTATGTAGTTAATTCTTCTACAGCTAATTATATGTAGTATGTAGTTAATTCTTCTACAGCTAATTAATGTAGTATGTAGTTAATTCTTCTACAGCTAATTAATGTAGTATGTAGTTAATTCTTCTACAGCTAATTATATGTAGTATGTAGTTAATTCTTCTACAGCTAATTAATGTAGTAAGTAGTTAATTCTTCTACAGCTAATTATATGTAGTATGTAGTTAATTCTTCTACAGCTAATTAATGTAGTATGTAGTTAATTCTTCTACAGCTAATTAATGTAGTATGTAGTTAATTCTTCTACAGCTAATTATATGTAGTATGTAGTTAATTCTTCTACAGCTAATTAATGTAGTATGTAGTTAATTCTTCTACAGCTAATTATATGTAGTATGTAGTTAATTCTTCTACAGCTAATTAATGTAGTATGTAGTTAATTCTTCTACAGCTAATTATATGTAGTATGTAGTTAATTCTTCTACAGCTAATTATAAGTAGTATGTAGTTAATTCTTCTACAGCTAATTAATGTAGTATGTAGTTAATTCTTCTACAGCTAATTATATGTAGTATGTAGTTAATTCTTCTACAGCTAATTATAAGTAGTATGTAGTTAATTCTTCTACAGCTAATTAATGTAGTATGTAGTTAATTCTTCTACAGCTAATTATATGTAGTATGTAGTTAATTCTTCTACAGCTAATTATATGTAGTATGTAGTTAATTCTTCTACAGCTAATTAATGTAGTATGTAGTTAATTCTTCTACAGCTAATTATATGTAGTATGTAGTTAATTCTTCTACAGCTAATTAATGTAGTATGTAGTTAATTCTTCTACAGCTAATTAATGTAGTATGTAGTTAATTCTTCTACAGCTAATTAATGTAGTATGTAGTTAATTCTTCTACAGCTAATTATATGTAGTATGTAGTTAATTCTTCTACAGCTAATTAATGTAGTATGTAGTTAATTCTTCTACAGCTAATTAATGTAGTATGTAGTTAATTCTTCTACAGCTAATTATATGTAGTATGTAGTTAATTCTTCTACAGCTAATTAATGTAGTATGTAGTTAATTCTTCTACAGCTAATTATATGTAGTATGTAGTTAATTCTTCTACAGCTAATTAATGTAGTATGTAGTTAATTCTTCTACAGCTAATTAATGTAGTATGTAGTTAATTCTTCTACAGCTAATTATATGTAGTATGTAGTTAATTCTTCTACAGCTAATTAATGTAGTATGTAGTTAATTCTTCTACAGCTAATTATATGTAGTATGTAGCTAATTCTTCTACAGCTAATTAATGTAGTATGTAGTTAATTCTTCTACAGCTAATTATATGTAGTATGTAGTTAATTCTTCTACAGCTAATTATATGTAGTATGTAGTTAATTCTTCTACAGCTAATTAATGTAGTATGTAGTTAATTCTTCTACAGCTAATTAATGTAGTATGTAGTTAATTCTTCTACAGCTAATTATATGTAGTATGTAGTTAATTCTTCTACAGCTAATTAATGTAGTATGTAGTTAATTCTTCTACAGCTAATTATATGTAGTATGTAGCTAATTCTTCTACAGCTAATTAATGTAGTATGTAGTTAATTCTTCTACAGCTAATTATATGTAGTATGTAGTTAATTCTTCTACAGCTAATTATATGTAGTATGTAGTTAATTCTTCTACAGCTAATTAATGTAGTATGTAGTTAATTCTTCTACAGCTAATTATATGTAGTATGTTTCAAAGTAGAAATCATTCCAAACTATCTTTATATATATGGACCAATTGGTGAAATTAAAAATGTCGTTTTTATCAACGTTTTAGAAGTGTGGATGAACAAATTTTATCAAGATATTATTAATAAATATTGAGAGTTTTAAAGTCTTTTAAAAGACTGAAAATAATAACAAGGAAACTGCACAATTTGTGCAAAGAAAACTAATGCATGCAAAGAAAAGGAATAAGAAAATAACTGTCGTAGGGAAATAAAGGTCCTGTTACAGCATTCGTACAAGATTTTTCTTTCATTTGGAATTCGGTATTCATTATTTCAGAGCATATATGTATCATTAGATAATATATAAATAGTAGACAAATTATGAAAATGTCTTTTTTAAATGTTTAAAAAAATGTAGTTCAAATGTTTAATAAAGCCTAAATTATAAGAGGATTTTACCATTGAAATTGCTTTTCCCGCAGTTCTCATATTTTCACGAAATTATCACTGTAAATCTGTACTATGATATAGTGTTGTACCACGATACTTTTGTCTTCATTCAAATGCTAACTACATTACGTCGTGTGCAAATAAACTGTTTATCTGGGCTTTTAGTCCAGAGACAATAAGATCATAAGATTTAGATAATAACAGATTTAATTTAGTTGTCGTTTGACAACGTTGCACTAAGATGATATTCATGAATTTGTGAATTCATGTCTTTCAAATTTATAAGTTAGTACCAACATGGGTATTTATAAATATAATTTTATTCTTATATAAAAGAAGCGACTACTTTCGTGCAGCAAATATGAATTTAATATAATGGAAAATATTTCTTTGAAATGCTAATTTAATTTCTAACCATAAATTCCTTTACAAAATCTTAAGTAAGCTTTTGAACAGCTTATTTTATGAATAATTCATGTCTTAAATAAAAAGAAAAAATACATGGTAATAATGAAAGCTATGTATCCCTATGAAAGCATTATGTGAAAAGATTCCAAAAATTCCAAAGAATGAAAAGATAAGAAAGTGATAAAAGTGCTTGGTTTCTCTGAAGAAATAAAATATTTTTTTTCTCTCTAAAAGAATTAAGACTCTTTAAGCTCATACCCCAGAAATTCCATATTATAGACATAAAGATGTATGCGAAAATTTCTTCTGTATCTTATAAAGCCTGAATTATAAGAGGATATAATTATAATTATAAGAGGATAAATTATAAGAGGATATATGTTAATATTGAATATTGACTTGAAATTTTTCATCATTATTGTGGTATTCGCATTTCTTAAATTTTGATAAATACAAATTTAACTGTTTGGAAAGACCTTGTTGACAACTCAATTGTTCAATATTAATTTTTGGAATTTTTTTAAACTTTAAGTCATATTATTAGATTTACGGCTGATCATTTTCCATCTACTCTAAATGAAATGAATCGCCATCAAAATGATGTTTAAAGAAAAGAATATATATATATATATAAATCTAACTTAAATAAATAATTATTTTTAAAAAACTAAGAAATATATTTCAAAATATATTATTGAAAACTAGCTGGCACCTGGCGCGTTACTACCGCAGAAGAAATAATTTTGGAATGATCGTTTGAAATTTAAAATAGATGAATTGTTTAATTAGGAATGATAGAAAGAATGATATTTATTTTCCTATCGGCAATGAATACGTTCCTTGAAATCTAATGATATATAAAGGATGATGTATTGCGATTAGGGATTGCAATACCGGTATACCGGGATACCGAATACCGGTATTTTGAGCCATTTGTACAATTTTGTAATACCGGTATTCACAAGTTTAAATAACGGTTTCTCGGTATTTACTAGAAATTTTTAAAATTGTCTCCACTATATGTTCAGGGATAGCCAACATGACAAAATAGCATACGTTTTTGTTTTTATGTCTCCCTAACGAGCGAAATTAATTAGCTAATTAAGGGCTTAATTAATTGCTCAAATCTAAATTAGCGAAACATGGATTATCCCTGAAAGAAAATATTGTATCCATAACGACTGATGGAGAAACAATTATAAAAAAAGTTAGAAAGTTGATTGGTGCAAATAAGCAGTTGTGCTATGCACATGGAATTAAACTAGGAGTAATAGATGTATTATACCAAAAAAATAAAGAACAGAAGAGTCCAAATACTGTGGATATAGAAACTTCGGATTCCAACTTTGAGAAGAGTAAGAGTGAGAGTGATAATGATAATGATAATGTAATTGTTGAAGAAGATATTGCTAATGAGGATGAAATATTAACCTATCAAGAATTGCTTCCTATAATTTATAAAGTTCGAAAAATTGTTAAGATATTTAAACGTTCCCCTATAAAAAAGGATATATTACTAAAATATATACTAACTGAAAATAAAACAGAATATATGTTAATATTAGATTCTAAAACACGTTGGAACAGTTTACTCCTAAAGATGGAACGATTTTTGAAACTGAGAAATCCAATCCAAAAAGCAAATCGACTTAAACTTGTAAACTATTTTTTCAGATTTTGAATTCGACTTAATATCCAGAACTATATCAGCTCTACTTCCAATAAAACTGACTATTGAGGCATTATGTCTGAGAGATTCTAATTTATTAACAGTTAATGCAACAATAAATTTCATGTTCCAGTCACTGAAAGAACAGCACACATCACTATCTGAATAATTATATATTACATTGAAAAATCGCACAGAAGAAAGGCATACCGAAATAGAATATGTCTTAAGGTATTTACATAATTATAATGATTTTAAAAATGAAAATGAAAAAGAAGAAAAGAAAATAACCAATTCAAATTTGATTAAGTTTAGAGTAAATTTTCTTAAAATTTTTTACCCACAAACCTATCCACATTCAGAAGAATTCGGTTCAATTATCGATGATAATGATGTCACTACTGTTGATAGTGAAAAGGAATTGTCTCTTGAACAAAAATTAGAATTAGCGATAAATAAAAAAAAATTTCAACGAACCAAAATACAATACAGAAATCAGCTATATCCAAAACCATCCGACGATAAATCGATTTATTTGAAGATGAGGGATTTAGATGTAAATACTTGAAAAAAAATATATCGCACATTGCTAACAGTACCACCAGCTAGCGTAGATGCCGAAAGAGCGTTTTGGACAGCTGGTAATTTTTACACAAAATTACTTTTCAGGCTTAATGACAGTACAATTGATCATTATGTTTTTTAAGATCACATTTCAAAAATTTGTAATAGTACCACAGACTGAATAGTGATATTTACATTTTTGTGATTTAAATAAATAAGATGTTCCTTTACTTTTTTGTGATTATATACTGTTATAATTTATAAGTTACAAATTATTTTTTGTGATATTTACACTCTCTGGCAAATAAAACAAACAACTGGCAAATAAAACAAAGAAACAGCTGTGTTTTCTTTCTTTTTCTAAAATTTCTAATACCGGTATTAAAACCGGTATCCCGGTATTAAGATTTAAAAAATACCGAATACCGGTATTGAAATTTTGGTCCGGTATTGCAATCCCTAATTGTGATGTATGATGATATATTTATTCTATTTTTTTATTTTATTATTAAAAAGCTTTAGGATAGACAATATTTTTTTTTTGTTTTCTTGTCTTCAGCAAAAACAAATAAATTTTTTGGCTGTCCGACTCGTCAGCATCCAGCATACAGCTTGTCATATGAAAAACATGAATTTTTTAGGTTCAATACGCACACTTGAAGTGATTGACATTGAGCCTTGTTGATGATCATCGAGAATGCAAGTCGAATGGGGAACTGCATTCGTTTGAAATCAAAAGGCATGTCGGTGGGAATAATGGGAATGAGTGGAATGAGCACATCTTCACAATTCGACTTTCCGATAAGAATAATTGCCTCAATTCTTGCCGAGATCTTCTGATTCTGATACGTTAACACATAAACGTTTTCCTTTCGGTTCTCGCCGCATGTTGATCTTGAGATTCTGGAGCACGTGAATTTGCAATTCATAAACAATCTGCTTCATTGCTCGGTTGCCGTTCTTCGTTTCTTTGAGAAGCTCGAATTTGCTTATTTCTTCATGCTGCGCTGATGGATCTACTAAGTGATGAAATTTTGGGAGGCATATTTTTTGATAAAGCAATTAACCCGATATACGCTTGTATAACCGAAATATCATTTGTGAATTCCATGAATAAATAGAAAAATTATTGTTTGTACTGGAAGATTCCCATTATATAAAACTTACCTTGATTATTATCTGTAATAATAATTCTATTTTGTAAGTATGAGATAAACTCTGAATAATATGTGCGGTTTGCCGCAGACAAAATATTGTACACGCTGAATGACAACATCCTGTGTAGATGGCTATTCATTAATGAGAAGAACAAAATTAACGCTTGCACTAAATATTTTCGATTTTCATTTCACTCACATTGATTGGCATCACTCATAATTTTATTTTGTTTAATACATGTACGATTACCTCCGAATGACATGTGCCGTCTGTCGTTTACTGTTTGTCTTTTGTCAATAGTTAGTTTTAAAATATAACCCTCGCCCAAGTGCAGACAAAAAGTCGGCCAAATTTCATCGCAATCGGTTGAATCGTAAGGCAGCGCATAAGTATAAACAAACAAAAATATTAGATATGTTGTTTCAAAATACACTGTAACTCTATTTTTAAAATGTATTTCCTGAAAGTATTTTTATTCATTTAGTACAACTAATTTCAAACTTGCAAAAAATTTTATTTTCTTTCCAATTAATTGAATAATTAATTATAATAAGTGAACTAATTAAATAAATGAAGATGAAAATAACGCGTCAAATATTTTTAGGATGCTTCTGTAAAAAATTGATTTATATTCCTTATTGAAACAAAACGTTCAACATATGAGTAAAGGAAGTAATGATAAAAAACTGTTGGGATGAAGCGAGCGGACTATTTTTCTCGCGTAGGAATATCTGTGTGACTCCGCTTCTGGCGCTTCGTTCCGGCACCATTCCTCCCGCGAACAAGATGCTGTGTGCTTAGTTGTAAATACCTGTGCTCTTTTCTTTTCGTTTTCTATGTTCAATAAATGTGCTGTCTTCAAAACCCATGCTGAGATTATTGAAAAGTAACAACAAATTGGTAGCAGAGGTCCGTGGTTCTGGTTCGTGGTAAATGTTTCGTTAAAATTTCTAAGTGAACTGTGTGACTGAAACGAAACTGTCAAAAACGAAATTGCAAGCATGGATAAAGTAAATGTCCCTGAGCTGAATGGAACTAATCATTTCATTTGGGCATTGAAAATACAGGCAGCGCTGAGTTTGAAAAGATTGGACTCTGTTATATCCGCGGTGAAACCAGATAATCGAAGTGAAAAAGATGCAGCAGAATGGAAACAGAAAAATTCTGACGCCGTTGCTTACATTAAGTTATCATTGTCAGACGAACAGGCCCTACAGTTCGCAGCAGAAGAAAATGCAAAAATTCTTTGGGATAAAATAAAGTCAACATTTACGGGTCAAGCAGAAGACCGCAAAATAGATGCCGGCAATGAATTGAAAAATCTTCAAATGAAAAATAATGAATCGGCAAACGATTATGTTGCCAGAGCAAGAGGAATTGCTACAAAATGTCATTCTTTAGGACTGGATGTCACACCTAGGGAGCTCGTTTATTATACAGTGCGCGGGCTGAAAGGAAAATTCTCTAAAGTGCGAGAAATTCTCAAAACCCAACGTGACAAGTCAATGGACGAAATATTAGAAATTTTACGTGAAGAAGAAAATACCTGTTATTTGCCGACGAGTACTCGCGCTGAAGGAATCAGTGCGGAAGTGTTTTATTCTAGAGGAAACAAAAGTTCTGGTGTAAGGCTCTGTTACATCTGCAGACGCCCAAATCATATCGCCAAGGACTGTTTTTACAGGAATAAAAATGCTAGTAGAAGTGCTCCATGTAATGAAAATAATCAAAGGAGAAATGCACAACATCGTGCCAATCAATCAACAAAACGACGAAGTGTTAGTGATGTGTTTACTACTTCTCATCAAGAAGAAAGCCTAAGTGATAAAATATGGTTGCTGGACAGTGGAGCTTCTTGTCATATGGCCAAAGACAGTATGTGGTTTGAAAAAATAATCCCTGAAACAAGGGATATTTATTTAGCTGGTAAAGACTCTAAAATTTTGTGTGAGGGAATCGGAACAGTTAAAACAAAAACTGTAAGTATTAATCCTAGAAATTTAACAATTACTAATGTTAGCGATGTTCCTGAACTAAGATATAATTTATTGTCAGTAACTTGTTTGATGGATAAGGGTTGTAAAATTAAATCGAATAATAATTGCATGTTGATTTTTGATAAAGATAATAATTTAGTTACTAAAGCATTTAAAAATAACAATAGATTAGAATTATATTTGGAACCATTGTATAATTCAGGGTGTTATTTTTCTAAACAATCCACTAGTAATTATGAGATTTGGCATTACAGATTATGTCATTTAAATCCTAAATATATGCTTAAAATGAAAGATTATATTGATATTAATGATATAAATGATTTTAGATGTGAAACTTGTGACAGAAGTAAGATAACCAGAAAAACTCATCCTAATATTGATGTAAATCAAAGTTCTGAAATTCTTGAATTGATTCATGCTGATCTGTGTGGTCCTATTAAACCTGAATCATTAGGTGGCGCAAAATATTTCATGATATTGGTGGATGATTTTTCTGGCATGTATTTTACTTATTTCTTAAAAAATAAAAATGAAGTGTTTAATATATTTTCACAATTTAAAGCCAAATATGAAAATTTAACCGATAAAAGAATTAAAAAATTAAGAACTGACAATGGCTTAGAATTTGTAAATGAACAACTTGATACTTATCTTGCTAATTCAGGAATATTTCATGAAAAAACTATTCCGTACAATAGTGAAAGTAACGGTAAAGCTTAAAGGGCGAACCGCATTCTTTTAGAAAGGGCTAGATCTTTGTTATATGAAAGTGAGCTTCCATTAAACTTTTGGGCCGAAGCCATTAATTGTAGCACCCAAGTGTCTAATGTAACCCCACGTAAAGGAAAAGAAAAAAATACCCCTTGAAATTTGGACAGGTAGAAAACCGAAATTAAATTATCTTAAAAAATTCGGCTGTGTGGCTTATTTTCACGTTCCGAAAATAATGAGAAATAAATTTGAAGTTCCAGGGAAACGTGGTATAATGCTAGGATACGCTAGAGAAAGAAAGGGTTATCGAATTTATGACATCAAAAGCCGAAAAATAATAGAAGAGAGATCAGTTAAATTCAATGAATCTTTAAAAGGTAGTACGTATTTGGGGAAAACGAAAGCAGAAACTTGGGATATTAATTCACTTCTTGAAACTTCTCCAGCGGCATGCGAGATAAATCAAAAAACAAAAAGTGAAATATCTAGTTTAGAAATTCCTGATGAATCGGCAGAGGATGAGAATAGTGATTCGTCAATTCTATACCATAGTAGAACTTCGCGTCAGACAGACGCCGCTATAGGGGATGAAAACGAAACACCAGATGTTGAATCAAGTAGTAATAATATCGTAAATCTGATTCCAGTCAGACGTTCGGAAAGGCTCAAATCTAAAATGTCAGCTAATGTAGTTTATAACATTCCGAATACATACTTAGAGGCAAAAAATAGTGCTGATTGGAAGAACTGGGAAAGAGCAATGAAAAATGAATTGGATTCGTTAAATAAACATGAAGTTTGGGAAATAGTAAATAAGCCTGCAAAAACAAAATTAATAAAAAGTAAATGGGTATATTCTTTAAAACAAGATAACTCTGGTGAAACAAAATATAAAGCGAGACTTGTAGCAGCAGGTTTTAATCAAATAAAAAATAAAGATTTTTCCGAGTCTTATTCACCGTTGTGAACATCGAATCTTTCAGAATGTTAATGGCACTTGCATCTAAATTAAATTTATTTTTTAAGTTCTTTGATGTTAAAACTGCATATTTATATAGTGATATTGAAGAAACTGTTTATATGTTACCTCCACCTGGTTATGAAAAATTAATTAGAGATGAAAAAGTTTGTAAGTTGCAAAAGAGTATCTATGGCTTACCACAATCTGGTAGAAACTGGTATATGACTATAAAAGGTGAATTAGAAAAATTAGGATAGATGCAACTGGCCTCTGACAATTGTGTATTCATTAAAAGTGTTGGTAAAAATATTTTTATATTATGTATGTATGTAGATGATTTAGCAATTTTTTCTAATAATGATGGAATGTATCAAGAGATTGTAAATAGCATCAAAAGCATATTTGAATTACAAGAGAACAAAACCGGTAAATTTTTAGGTATAGAAATTGTAAAACATGAAAATGGTGGTCTGTGTCAATTTGAATATATTGAATCATTATTGGTTAAACATAATCTAGAAAAATGTAAAAGTGTTAAAACTCCAATTGTAAAAGGAGAAGATAAGAGTTTCCCTTCCACAAATGAACTGGTTGACATCACGATGTATCAAGAATTAATTGGTGAACTTTTATATTTAGCTAATAGAACGCGGCCTGATTTATCATTTGTAACAACATATTTGTCACAATTTAATCATAAACCAGAAAAAAGGCACTATAATTTAGCTAAAAGAGTTCTTAGATATTTAATGGGTTCAAAAGATAAAAAATTGTTTTATGACAGTAAGTTTGGTTTTCTTAATGCAAGTTCTGATGCTAGTTGGGGGAATGCAGAAAATGGCAAATCATTTTCTGGTGGTGAAATTAAATTAGGTAATTCATTAATTTCATGGAAATGTCATAAACAAAAAAGTGTCAGTCTGTCAACATGTGAAGCTGAGTTATTTGCTATTTCTGAAATATGTAAAGACATTATTTGGACTGTAAACTTATTAACTGAGTTAAACTGTAAACAATTTATAAATAATGCTGTAACCTTAAATTCAGATAGTCAAGCAGCAATTCAAATAAATCAAGACATATGAATTTACGTTTTCATTTTGTGAAAGATTTGTTGAAAGATAATGTAATTAAATTAGAATATGTTCAAACAGAATGTTTAATTGCAGATTTTCTTACAAAAGCTGTTAGTGAAGAAAAACTGAAGTATTCTGTGAAAAATATTTCATTAATTTCTTAATTTTTGTATGTACATATAATTTTTTGTATTGTTGTGTGCATTTAATTTTTATGTGTATTATAAATGCTCGAAAAATGTCACTCGCAGGAGGGGTATGTTGGGATGAAGCGAGCGGACTATTTTTCTCGCTTAGGAATATCTGTGTGACTCCGCTTCTGGCGCTTCGTTCCGGCACCATTCCTCCCGCGAACAAGATGCTGTGTGCTTAGTTGTAAATACCTGTGTTCTTTTCTTTTCGTTTTCTATGTTCAATAAATGTGCTGTCTTCAAAAACCATGCTGAGATTATTGAAAAGTAACAACAAAAACATTTAGTGAGTCAATTTGTTCATAATAGTAAAAATAAATATATCGTGTACGAAAATGAGAAAAAATTAACGGATGTGCAGAAATAGGAGTTTGTATGCATTCCATTATGTAATTAAAAATAAAATTATGCTTTAAATATATAATTTTTTATTTTCTCTCCCTTTTTCTTTCTCGATATATATATATATATATATATATATATATATATATATATATATATATATATAAAATCTACGCAATATTTAAGAAAAAATTCTGTATATGTATTCTGTATGATTCTGTATGATTCTGTATATGTATCTGTATATGTATTCAAAATGATTTATATTCTAAATCCAATGTTAAATTTGACATAAGAAATGCAATATTTTTTTTTCTTTTTTCTCTTAACTCTACGAGCCCAGCCCTCAAGACATAGGGTAATTTTTCATGTATAGAAAAACAGCAGGATCATCTCTTTCGTATGGGAGGGGGGGGGGTATGAGCTACATATCATTCACTCCGACTCTTTTTTACCTTTCATTCATGCACATAAAAATACCCGAGTCAGTGTTTCGTTGAAAGAGGCAATCTGGGCTCATATAGTTTGGTGTATTAATACCATAATTACAGGAAACATTTGAAAGTATTCAGTAATTATGGCATTTAATAACGTGAGACATTGGAGTGAATGGTTTCAAGAAATTTAATACGCAAAAGATACATATTGTATTTAATTGAAAGGTACCATATTTCAAGAAATAAATTCAAATTTTTCATAGAAGTGACACAAATATTCAATACGCATTCTTTTGCTACATGATATGCATTAAGGTTGTAAAGCAATTTTTTATGGACATTCTGCGAAATGCAATTGTTATTAGCAATAGTTGCTGAGATATAGCCATACAAGTCAATGATGGTCGTTAAACGTGAGGGCACATGCAAGTGATATTCTACAAAACCCTCAAGGAAAATAACGTCGGATTCAATTTGGATACGGTAATGTCCAAAATAACAGTATTCTATTTCTTACGATTGAGGGATCCAGCAAAGCATTTACGTATTATTGAGGAAGTGCCTCAGTGTGAAAGGTAGCATCGATAAGAATAGTATACTTTAAAGAACGCTAACAACCCAATTTAGTCCAGAAATTGGGTTAATTAGCCCTAAAATGGCTTGTGATTATAGCGAAAAGTCCCTTATGATAGTTGGAAAAGTCAATTACAGCGTTATAGTGTATCATCGATTTTAAACTGTGAGAGGGAGTAAGGTCTTCGATTTATTTTGCACACCGCAAGTATTAGAACTCATGCAACTCATTATTTTATTTAACTCATAAGACTCATTATTTTCCTTATTGCAGGTTTGCTGAATGATGAAATTTTAGATTTTGTATTAAAACATGTACTATATATTTTATACATGACACATAAACCGAATCAAAATCGATAGACTAAAATCGAACAAAAAATTTGTATAATACTCACAGAATTTGGAGTTTCTTCAAATTCTGGAAAATGTAAGGAGGAAATGTTTCCAACTTGTTTCCATCCAGCAATCTAGAATTAAAATGTAACTCAGAAAGATGTATTATAGTATAGTATAGTGTATATATATATATATATATATATATATGAAATAATTTTAGAAGCACACGAATATCAGAATATATAGTTAAAAGGAAACAAGGATGCAAAATTTGAGAATTCCTGCTAGAAATATATGAGTGAATTCAAAATAGCTCAAAGGTAATTTTTCACAAAGTGTTTTATATCCAAATCTGAAATTCTTCGACAATTTATCTTTTTATATACATTTTTATTCATAATTATTTTTATATGCTTCATAGATAATAACAGAAATAACACAGAGACAAAAAAAAAAAAAAAAAACTGAAGAAATATTCATGCATTTCATAAAATAATTGTATATAGATAATTTTTTTTGCAGCTGAAAAGGAAATTAACTATTATTGAGTATAAAAAACAAGATATTTACTGCAGCATAATTTCGCATAAATTGCTTTGGATTTTTTTTCATATTGTAAGCGTCTTCATGCATCACATGATAATTGTATAATGACCTTTATTCAAGGAAAATGATGAGAAAGAGACTAACTAAATAATTCTTTAACCCCTTAAATGTCTTATATTCTATAATATTCAATTAACTAAAGCATTCCGTTTGTGAAATATTTTATCCTATTGATACTACTGATAATTCATAAAATATTTGAAGTATTTGTGGAGTACATGTCATTTTTGTATTATCAAATTATAGATATTTAAAATGATATTATTGTAGGTTATTAGTCTGAGAAACGATTATTTGACGCTCCTTCGCTGCTCGAACACAAAAGTTAAAGAGTTAAATGGATTTTTTTTTCCTTTTCAGTGGAGCAATTTCCATGATTTAAATTTCAAAAAATAATTAAACGTAGAACAAAAAATTTATCTTTAATATTTACTTTCGGTGAAAGCAAACCACTTAACAAATGAATACATCTATACTTATAATAAAGCTCAATGTGTGTGTGTGTGTGTGTGTTGGCGCTCTACAGGCCAGGTCATTTGACATACAGCTATCAAATTTGGTACATGTATACCTTAGAGGTCGGGAATGTGCACCTGGGGTCCCTTTTTTTGAAATTTTAATTAGAATTTTAATTATTAATTAAAAACTAACTTTCCCGCCAAAAAAATCTTCCATTTTCCCCACCGCCAACTTTTCCGCCAAAAAAATCTTCCATTTTCGCCACCGCCAAATGAGTAAGGCTTCCGGGTTTTTTTTCTCCCAACAGTAATGAGGCTAGGGTTAGTATTTTTCGGCGGATTATTTCAAACGATTCTGTTTATTTTCTTAATGTTTGATGCATTTAAAATTAAACATTGTTAATGAATCGATCCTTCAGATTCATTCTGAAGAACTTTTGAATAAAAATAAAACAGAATAAAGGAAATTAAAAATTTCTAATCCGCATAGCGTTACCCCAACTGGCGTAGAAAAAAAATCACGTATTTGCGTTACGTAACTGGCGTTGAAAATTCACGCATGCGCTGTGTGTTCTGAATTCCGCATTGTGTTTACGAATTATTATCAACCGATGCGGACTGGATTTAAATTTTTTTTAGGTTCGTTGCATGTTTTTGTAATTAAAATGTATTTATGTTAGTTATATATTTTTTGTATATGCTTATAGTTTTAAGTGCATCGTTTTTTAAGTAGTTTTTTTAAAACCTGTTTTAAACCGTCTATTTTAAACGATTCGTTTCATTTTCTTAGTGTTTGATGCATTTAAAAGTAAACATTGTTAATGAATCGATCTGCTCATGATGAATCTAAGAAAATTTTGTTGACAAATTCTTGAGATAATACGTAAATTGAAAAGGATATTCTTTAGTGCCCATAAAGTTTAAACGCTGAGTGACTCTATTTTCATTAATCAGATTATAAAAAAATTCTTTGTTTCAGTAAAAAATATTATTATTTTAATTGCAGATTAATTCTTTCCACTTTAATTTAAAACATAAATTCTACGGGTGCTAACAGAAAATTAGAGAGATACATATTACGTTATGACTGAAGGCCTTTATAATATTATGAGTGACTTATATGACTATCAAAATTTGAAGTTTTAAAATATTTTGATGAAGAAGCTATTAAAGTAGGAATTGCATAAAATATTTAAATATAAAAATTTTAACGAGCACTAAGATTGGCGAACCGGTTGGCCGACAAATTCTTGAGATATTACATAAATTAAGAAAGATATTTTTTAGTTCCCATAAGGTTTAAATGCTCAGTGACTCTGTTTTCGTTAATCATGTTATTAAAAAAATTAACATATATTGACGAGCACGAACACACTGATATTCACCGTTACTCTGATTAGATGTTATAAAATCTGAATAGATAAACATAAACGTATAAACAGCTGTGCGCCGGTTTCTATGGCAACACAGCTGGAAAGGGAAAAGAAGTTTCCGAAGAAAATTCACGCATGCGCATTGTTCTGATTGTTGTCATGACAACCACTTTCAACAGACGATTTAAATTATTTTTAGGTTAGTTGCATGCTTTTGTAATTAAATTGTATTTATGTTAGTTATATATTTTTTTGTATATGCTTATAGTTTTAAGTACATCGTTTTTTAAGTAGTTTTTTTAAACCTGTTTTAGACCGATTATTTTAAACGATTCATTTTATTTTCTTAGTGTTTAATGCATTTAAAATGAAACATTGTTCATGAATCGATCTGTTCATGATGAATCTCAGAAAATTTTGTTGACAAATTCTTGAAATATTACATAAATTAAGAAAGATATTCTTTAGTGCCCATAAAGTTTAAACGCTCAGTGGCTCTATTATCAGTAATCATATTATTAAAAAAAATGCTTTGTTTCAGTAAAAAATATTATTATATTAATTGCAGATGAATCATTTACACTTTAATTTAAAGCATAAATTCTACGAGGGGTAACAAAAAATGAGAGAGATACATATCACGTTATGACTGAAGGCCTTTATAATATTATGAGTGAATTATATGACTATCAAAATTTGAAGTTTTAAAATATTTTGCTAAAGAATCTATTATTGGAATTGCATAAAATATTTAATTATTAAAATTTTAACGAACATTAAGATTGGCGAACCGGCTGGTCGCCAAAGGCGGCTAGTATTACATAATCTTAAAACGTTACGTTAAAAATTGATATATATTTACGTTTATGGTCTAAAATGTCGATGAAAATGGCTACCTAAACAATACTTTTATCATTTCATATAGCGAAAGCATTGTAATCTTCAAAATTTCTGACTTCGAGATATGAATGTATCTGTACATTTCAAACACCTTGAATAAAAAAAATTCATTTGTGTGAAATTATATTTGCCTCTGTGTAGACTATAGCAAAAAAAAAAAAAATATTAATTGCATTTACTAATGAAATTTGGAATTTGGTATAAGGTTTTTAACAACATGTTGCGATTTTTCTATGGAGAATCTATATTGTATTCCATATTCATGTGAATGCAATAATTCAAAAATTCGCAGAGAAGTATGCAATTCAGTTACAGATTTACAGGGTGTTTATAAAGTCCCGGACCCATTTTGATGTTTAATAACTCGTAAAATAATAAAGATATAAACAAACTTATGGCATTTATTGATGGAATAACTCATATATTTTCCTTTTCAGGTTTGAATATTTTTACTTTTGTAAATATCGTCTGCACGTGTGGTTAATTTCAGACAATTTCATTTTCCAGTCTAAATATCTGTACTTTTCTAAATATTGTCTGATTATTAATTGCATTTTTCTCTCTTTTGTTTTTGGCAACTATTGCAATGTTATGTTTACTTTTGATGTGTTTGTTCTATGTAGTACTTTTGTATGTGATGTTTTATTCGAGCGGATATTAAGGAGAATGCATACACCACAAGAGAAAGCACAGAATCTATAGTGCAAGCACAGAGAAATTTCAGAAGAATTTAACAAAAAGATCCTCCATCCAAAAACAGCATCTTGCGGTGGAAAAAGAATTTTCTAGAAATTGGAAGTATCGAAGATAAGAAACGTTCCAGACGTCCTTGCACAAGTGATTTTGATGTTGAGCGTGTCAGAGAGACATTTTTACATAATCCTAGAATATCTGTGAGATCAGCGGCAACAGAATTGGATATCCCAATTTCGACGGTGTGCAAGGTTATTAAGAAAAAATTAAGACTGCATGCATACAAAGTTCAAATTGTTCAAGTTTTGGAACCGAACGATAGGCCTAGGAGGATGGCCTTTGCAACAGATATGCTAAGGAGGATAGAAGATGCTGCTGATTTTCTGAAGAGCATAATGTTGTTCTCCGATGAAGCATCCTTTCATGTTTCTGGCATTGTTAATCGCCATAATGTGCGCAAATGGCTCTGTGGATGCCGATATGCTTGTCGCTACCTGGCGTGAAATTGACTATCGACTTGATATTCTCCGTGCGACGAAGGAGGCACACGTGGAAGTTCATTGACAAGGGTCATGAAACTTTTTGAGTCTATTTAACCATTTATGTTATTAATTTTAATCTATCTTTATTATTTTATGAGTTATTAAGCATCAAAATGGGTCCGGGACTTTATAAACACCCTGTATTTCTTAAAATTATAGATTCGTCTCAAATTTTGAACTTATTCTGTTAGTGCATTTGGGAGCATGTAAACACGATAGCTCAAAATCTCCATATTATAGAAAAACAGAATTTGTTAAGTAGTTTTGCGATTAACATCGTAAATGATGATTGAATATTTAGTCCAGCCAGTGAAAAGAAGGATACCAAAATCCATTTTTAGTTTTCGTCAATGTTCTGTGAACCATAAGAAATATTTATTGTGCTAGCAAAACGGAAGAATTAAGGAGAGGACACTAGCGCTTTTTAAAATAACTCGGTTAAGACAGATAATACTCCTTCAAGAATAAAATAATATAAATAACAAATCATGCTATAGAATGTCTTAAAGTATGAAGTAGATGACATTTGCCTAGAAGATGTTCATTTCTGAAGGTAATTAAATATAAATCTTTTGTTGTTGTAACAATATTGGGCTTTATTCAAATAAAATATCGACTATATTTGTCTTTGAATTAGCTTAAAATATTGTTACGAATTTGTAATGATGCTCTTCTGTGCTCTTAGTGTTCAGTTAAGGGAGAGCGTTTTATATATAACTCTATTGGATTCTGAATAGATGCTGTGTCACAAGCTGGCCTTGGCAACAACCGTAAAGGCATGAAAACGAATTTTGCGAGTTTGGCTACAAAAATGAAGATTCTAGAATCTTCAAGAATCTTAACGATAGAACTAGATTTCTGGAGATTATTCTAGAAGTTTCTTTGCCTGATCACGGATACTATAAAAGTCCGGGAAATAGAGTAGTGAAATCAGTCGATAGTAGTCGTTCGAGAGACGTGAGTAGTCGAGCGAAGTCTCTCTCCTGCATGTTTAGTCTGATTGCTTTGTGCTGTTGCGATTGCTTATTATGAATTTGCTATCTGCGTGCTTTAATTAATTGCAAGTGCTGTTTTTTATGTATTAAAGTGTGTTTTAATTTATATACTTTTGTGTAAAATAAAGAGTAGTTTTATGTTTTTGAGCCTGTTGGACTTTTCACTGTAGAACATTCCAGACGACCTTTGACGACTTTCTGTAACTATATAAGGTCAGAAGATTTAAAATGCCTTCCTCGGGCTCCCATATCTGTCTTTATTATCATAACTATATCATTCTACAATAAAATGACCTAAATTATGTTTCCTTTTGTGTATTATAGAAGAAAAAAAAATGGAAATTGTAAAACATAGCTATTTATAAGGAGAAATGAAACAAATGCAATTACTCACTATTATAAAGCAAAGATTGATATTTTGAGATTTAAACAGAGATTCACTGAATTGAATGATAATTTGAGACTGTTCACTGAATAATATTTTGAGAAAACTCAGAACTTCTGAACTCAATGATGGTTCTTAACTTCTGAATGACATTATTGCGACAAAATCATAAATGATATCACATGCTCAAAATATCGAAAAACTCTGTAGAAAGCAATAGTAAAAGTCATTGTCATCAAATGTTAGAAATATTCATTTGGATCTAATGATATAAATATATTTTTCTTTTTAAGGAGTTAAAGCTACGTTTTCAGTAAGCTTATATAAAGTGAATAATTGAAAATGTATTCAATATGTAAAATCACTGCGAAAATAACGCTCATAATGAAAAATATTCGCTGATGTTCTTTTTTTGCAAGTACAAGATTATATGTTTTTCCATACTTCACATTGATGTCATTTTGGAAATAAATAAAATTTATTTTAAAATTGTATTGTCTTACTGCGTTCAATAAATTTTGGGGGCATCATGTTCACACATATTTAAATATTGATGTGTTTTTATAATGTAGTGCTAAAAAGTTTAAAACATCATGCATTATCTTTCAAAATCCCGAAGTCCATTTTTTTTTACGAACGTTTACTTTGCACACTCTGTTAAAATTAAATTATATATCCATTACTTAATTTATCTTTGAATCAATTAAATTGTAAAATTTGACTATTTGAAACAAAAATAACAATTGACAAAGCAAATATTTTTAACGTAAAATATTGCAAGACAAAATTAAAAAAGAAAATAATTTGAGCCGTATGAAAAAAAAAAGATATTCTAGCTGCAATCTAAAGAATTTTCTGACTGTATTTTGAAACAAACTTTGTTGATCAACTGAACTTGGCCCTCTGCCAAAGTTATCTGACGTAATGGGAACATAAGAGATGTGATAATCGTTTCTTATTATATTCCTTTACCGAAGTGAAGCCAAAATTTCGTACAACGTTTCATAATCTGGTAGTTTGCTACAAAATGTCCGTTCATGATATTTTGTTTCCAGAAAGATACACTTCTTTTATTATAAACTTTGTGGAGATCATAATGCATATTTCTTGGTTAAATTTCCACGAAAATTGCCAGTGAATTCATTTTACATAATCGCTTTGTTGAATAACACGTTGAAAGTTTAAACAGTTTTATTGCTGCGTTTTTAAAATTATATTTGTTACTTTATTCTAATGCTTCATTAGTGACAAACATTAAAAAATTTCTTTATAAATATTAACCAGTTAACACTAAAATCACGTCTCAGTTATTCTATTCTTTGCTAATATAATATTGCATCGAAATACAATTTTCTTTGCACCAAAAATATGCATATACACTCATCACTATTGCATATAAATAGATACAACACTGCGTTATTATAAAAAAAGAGCATGAAAAACGCTAGCGATTGAAGATTTATATTAGTTTCAACAATTTAGTTGCCAATACTGGCTGGATTGCAAATAGAGCAAGTTTTTCTTCCTTTTTTCTATTATACCTCAAAATATACTTGATTTTATTAAATATATGACACAAATAAAATTTGAAAATATATGCAAATCTTTCACTTAATAAATAATCGAACAGTATTGTTGCGGCATAAATCGTAAATATTTTATTTAAAAGTAGCTAACGATTATTTTAATAATTATAAATTTTATTTTGTAAATAGTTGTAAAATTCAGATTGGCAACCGTGATACTTTTGGAACTTGTTGTTTAAAAACGATGCTATAATGTTGAATGAAAATAAGTTGATGTAAATTTGATAATATTATCTATATGTAATATTTAGTTTTATAGTACGTTTGTCTGCATTTTATTTTTGTTGATGCACGAACACAACAGTATCATAAGGGACTGTTTGAGTGAAGTTAAAAAACCTCTTTTTATAATAAAGTGAAGAATTGCAAGAATGAGTTTTTGTGATTGAAACGTCATTTAGATGCGAATAAAGTAACACATAATAATCAAGAAAGGAAAAAAAAAAAAACATGACATTGCTAATAATAATTAAAGTTTTAATAAAATACTATTATTACAAGTATTTATTATATGTTTGTTCTCATAACATTAAAAAACGTCGAATATATTGAATATATTTTTAATAAGGCTTTTGATTTCATTTGCAAGTTATGTGTCCTTCCATTCTTTAATTTAATTATTTCATTCGACTGTGTCTCATTTCATGTTTGAAAAAATGGATACTGTAACTTATTTAAAGCTCATTTCTTTATGTTCCTATTGATGAAATTTTTATTCGAGCATTCTAGATTTTATTCTATATCAATAATTTCATAGCTTAATTTTTAATTAAAACTTCATTAAATTATATTTTGATTCTGTTCCGATGGCTTATAATGTTTTTTTAGAAAGAATAAACTTTAAGATAGAACGATTTAAGTCAGAAAATATCTGCTATTAACCGCAAGAATAAAAGTCTGTTGTGTTTTCAAGAATTGCTTTTAATTAAATTTATATTAAAAAGAAAACAGGATTTTAGTTTTCATTGAAAAATAAGGGTTTTAGAGGTTTGCTTTAAATATTTTCATATTTTATGTTTTTGGCAATATTAGTTTTTTAATAATTTTTAAGATTCCATCACAATACCATTTAATTGTATAAAATATTTCTTGAAATAATTTTTAAGTCAAATAATGCAGAAAGGATCACTTAGTATATAAAGAATCCATAGAAACAACAATGCTTAAATACATTTTGCTTAAATATACTTCATCCGATATATTGTTTCATAAAATAAAAGAAGAAAAAATTAGAATCTAATAAATTTGATGAATTCAGGAAACTTTTTTCAATATTATTTCTTTCAAATTCGATATTTAATCCTGATTGGTTGTTATTTCCACATTACATGGTATTATATACAATATATCTTATATTTTTGAACCAATAATTGTACCAGGAAAAGACTTTTATTATTTGTTATAGATATTTTCTAGGAAAACATTTCTTTGAAGTTTAATATCATCTTGGGTTTTTTTCCTTTGAGCGATTGTCTTTTAACATATAATTATTTGCAATGTATCCTATTTTTAAGTAATTATTGTATTAGAAAGAGAGTAACTACTTTTTTAGTTATAGGTACGTTTTCCAAGAAAAGGTTCCTTTATAGTTTTATTATCCTTCTTACTTTTTGTAGAGACAAAAGAGGGATTAAAATTGAAAAATATATATAATTTTTCGACTTAAGGCTGTAATTGGGTATGTTTTTACTAGTAACTAATTATCGTCAAAACATTTACTCTGTATCATATAGCAGAGTCTGTATGGTGAAAAAACCATTAATATAGATAATTATTTTTAATTAGATTTAGACTGTTATTTAGATGTAACTGGTAATATCAGTATTATTTATCTAGAAAAATTAATTTACGGTTGTTCTAGATAATGCAGCTCATATCTGAAAGAATTTAGAAGATTTCTTTTTTATGAACTAACAATGGCGTTCTGGAAAATAAGTTATCGCAATATTATTTTTGTAATAATCCTTACTATAGAATAAGTATTCTCAAAGAAAGTGTATAGAATGTGATTTTCAATAACCCATATAGTTAAAAAGAAAAACTCATATTTCTAGTTTCATAGTTTTAACATGCCATAACTAAAAGAAAATTCAATAAAAGGGCAGATATTAAATTCCTAAGATGTTCTCAAAGAATATCTTAATCATGGAACAGACATAGCGTACATTAGCTTATATTAAACTGTTGCTTTTTTTGATTTTTTTCCTTTAAAAAGAGTTTTAATTTAGAAAATGGGTTGAAATCTATAGTCTTAAATTCTGTTTTTCAATTTTTTGTTTCATTCTACATTCTATTTTTAATTTACTGCATGATATCTATTGCTAATGGATTTTGTAATTTTCATATGGGGCCTAAATTCAAGAAAAAAAATATAAAAATACCAATGATTATTTTCAATTCTCAGCTCATTATATATATATATATATGCAAAATTATTAAAATCAAGTTAATAGGAAAATCAAATAAACCAAATAAAAAATATAAACCAAATAAAAAATATAAACCAAATAAAAAAAGAATCCGGCCTGAAGGCTTTTTCAAGTATCACCCTCAGGCAGGTATTCAAAAAAAGGGATTTTTTGTGTGAGGGAATATGCAGATAAAAAGTCTAATAATGATTCCTCGTGACCCGAAAATCCCTAAAATTAGGCTTAGGAGATATACCAGAAAGGACAATACAAAACAACAAATTAGAAGAAAATAACCACAAATAAGTAAAAATACAATAACAAAATAACAACAAACACAAAAAAAAACCTTAAACCATTAAAGAAAAAACAAAAAGTAAAGAACTACCACCAGCAGCAAAGAAATTTTAAGCTATCGATTGTGATTCCCGCTTTTTAAAAACACAAAGCTGACGTATTATAGGTAAATAGTAATTGTAGTCTCCCAGCGCCATCTATTGAGTGATCTAATATGCAAGTACAGTTCTATTTAATTTTAGGTAAAGGATTAATCCCAAATCATATTTTGCTTCATCAAAAAGTTGATATTACAGTAGTTTCTTGGAAATTCATTATTAATTGAATTTTTTATGAGGTTATTTGATGCTTCAATATAGGAATTTTTATTATTGCAAACCCTTTTAATCCTGTTAAATTGTGAAAAAATTAGATTTTTGAAAATTTTAGAGTTTAGATTGGAATGATAATTACAAAGTTTTGTTATTTTAAAGTTGAATTCATCCTTTTTATCGTAGATACCAACTATTGTTTTATCATTAACAATTTCTATTGTTATTAATCAAAAATAATAATTTTTTAAATCAGGTAGCCTCAAGTTGATTTTTATTTGTTTCTGTTGGAATTAAATTTTTTGGATAGCAATTGGTAACAACATTATATATATTCATTCAATATTTAATCAAAAATATTTTAAGAGCAATTTCCAGCAAGATTCGCAATAATTCTCAACGAATATTTACAAAAACCTAAGAAATCTGGAAGAACTAATTATTCTAGTCTAAACATTTGTCCATTAAAGTTAAAATATTTTTTCACTTTTGTTTCACAAATCGAATTTAACACTTTATCACGGATCATTATCGTCAAAGTAGATTTCACAAAAAAAACATGCGATATATTTATTCTGAATAGTACAAGTAATAGTGATATTAATAGTATTTTGTAAAAGGTTTGAATTTGTATTTAAAGTACTATTAACATAAAGATAAATTATTTTTTTAGGTCCGAAATTAGATAACATTATTAAACGGCTAGATATATCCAGTTTCCGCGAATTTTCGGGGAATTGACAGAAAATAGGGAAATTCATAGTAATATGAACAGAACGGTGTAAGACTTTTAAAATAGTATGAATTATATATATATATCTATCAAAATTTTTCGCTTAAAAATATTTTGCTAAAAAAAGCTTTTAAGACCACGTTGCATAAATTATTTAATTAAAAGTTTTAGCGACCTTTAATTTTGGAGAATCAGATTGCTACTGAAGCAGGCTAGTAAATAATTAATTGAGATTTCGTATTTGTTTAATCACAAGAAACATAAAAGTATTATTTTTCCATGGTACCCCTTAAGAAGAAGAACACTTCCTTTACATACAATTTATTATTAATCAAACATTTTTTTATTAATAATCAGCCAGTTGTATTGGAACATAAAAAAGAATACTATTTGCAATTTCCTAGTTTCTTTTCATATTGTTTCCATCACTTATCAGGAGCAAATACTATACAATAATACTCTTATGAGAATGTCAAATTAAAGAATGAGAATATTAGTTTAAAAGGAAAAGAATATTTAAAAGATATTAATTAATTTTAAAAAGATATTTATTACTTACAAAGAGCTAAGTCTTGGTAAATCATCAAACACAGAAGGAGGTAAGGTCTGAAGTCCGCATTCTCTGAGATCCCTTCAAAATAAATCACAACTCAGATATAGAAAATTACAAAGGAAATAATTACACTAACGCACAATCTTTATAAATTTCTCTCGAGTTTTCATAAAGTTTTTTTAATCAAGAATTTTTCGGATCGTAATAGAAGATTTCATTTCAATACAATTTACAGAAGCAATGAAACATACTGATCTTAATTTTATTTTTTATTATGAATTAGATATGATAGAGTGGACACTTTAAAATGTCTTATATAATTAGAAACCAATTTATGAAAAATTATCACATACACTAAGTTTGGATATTTCCAAGAGATATAAAATTATAGACAATGCTTAATTTATGCCTAAATCTTGTATTCCAATATAGTTTTAGATCTTCAATAATATGCATATGTGTGTGAGTGCAATATAGTCTTAGATTTTCAATAATATACATATGTGTATGTGTGCAATATAGCTTTAAATTTTCAATAATAATATACATATGTGTGTGTGTGTGCTATAGTTTTAGGTTTCCAATAATAATATGCATATGTGTGTGTATATACAATAGTTTTATATTTTCAATAATATACATATGTGTATGTGTGCAATAGTTTTAGGTTTTCAATAATAATATGCATATGTGTGTGTGTGTACAATAATTTTATATTTTCAATAATATACATATGTGTATGTGTGCAATAGTTTTAGGTTTTCAATAATAATATGCATATGCGTGTGTATATACAATAGTTTTATATTTTCAATAATATACATATGTGTATGTGTGCAATATAGCTTTAAATTTTCAATAATAATATACATATGTGTGTGTGTGTGTGCTATAGTTTTAGGTTTTCAATAATAATATGCATATCTGTGTGTATATACAATAGTTTTAGATTTTCAATAATATACATATGTGTGTGTATGCAATATAGCTTTACATTTTCAATAATATGCGTGTGTGTGTGCGTGTGTTTATAATTAATACCTTTTTCCGATTCAGACTCAAGCTTGATTTCTTCATTATGTACCTAAGACAACGTTACTAATGATTTGGATTTGTACTCTAGTAATTTGAAAGCATTTTAAGATTTTATCATCATATTACCATTCATCCCGATTTTTCTATTATTCTAAACTCTTTGAATATACAACAAGGCAAAATAAAGTCTTTCGAAAAACAATTTAGCTTAGAAGGATAGTTACTCCAACTTAAAACAGAATATTAAGAATTTCCATATTTCAGTTTTATCTCTTTGGATAGAGTACTCATTTTAGATAAAATACTAAGTTTAGAAGTCTAACATTAGAATTCTTTGTAATATGTTTTTAAAATAATTATGCCCTTTTGGATGTTGTGTTTACTTTTTGATACACTGATGTCTGGTACAATATAAAAATCTCATATTGAATTCTTCTTCAGTATCTTCTTCTTCTTCATATTTTATTCTTCTTGAGTAAAAATGTTTTTATTTATTCTGTAAACGCAAGTAAACAAATATATAATCTAGAACGGCTTATAGTATCCAAAATTTATTTTACCAGCCCCACTTTCGCATGTAAAAAAGTAGTTTCTTCTCCTTCTAGTTTATTAAGCACATTGTTACTAGATTATAGATTTGTTTTAAATAGAAAATGTTTGCATTATAAATCATTTTTGAGGTGTTCTAAACGTTATTATTTTAGATATATTTTGTTTTGTATATGTCAAATTTAAAAATTTGAACCATCTTATAATCCAATGCTTATTTTGAATGCAAAGATATAACATATTAACAATGAAAATAATTATGAAAATAGAAATCTACAAATTCCTGTGTTATAATTGCAATGCTGAAAAATGAATTTTAATTACCATAAAGAATGAATTCCTTTATTATTTCACACAAATAAAATTTCAAATAGAGATTTAAGTTGTATATTTAATAATACGATTTTATTTCATTATAAATTTATCATGATAAAAAGAACATTATTAAAAATTTAACAGATTTTCTAGGATCATTTATTTATAATAATGTATAATGAAAAAAGAAAATCAAATTATATCAAAAAGAAAAATGATTTCTATTTTTTACATTTATAAATTTCAATCCTGTCAAATATGTAATATTATATTATAATCTTGGATAACCTGCCGAATTCCTTTTTTGATTTTATTATGTTTTTTATTTAGTTTTTACTAAGTCATTAATATAGGAGAAAAATTGGCACGATAATTTCTTAACAAGTAATGATCTACAAGAGTTAAGCATTAATAAAAAACGGAATAATTGAGTGAATTCTTAAAAAAAATAGAATCTGTTATATACCAATTGCAATTCCTATAGCGATTTTCAGAATTTATCTATAGCATTATGTCTTTTAAAAATTAATTTTCTGCAATCTTTTCTCCTAACTTTCTTTTAATTCTGACGAAATAAAATAATCGGAATCTGAAATTATATTTTCTTTAGGCAGTTACTTTTTCATATCTCAAAATTCATTTTAGTAGCAATTTTGTCTTAGCTTTCAATTCAATAAATATATATAAAAAAAAGTATGTGCGTTGGTAAAAATATTCACCGTTCGCAATCCTTTAAACCAATTGCGAAAGTTTTTTTTTCTTTATCAGATAAGCTTTACTATGACTCGAGATTTGTCTTTTTAATATTGGATTATCCTGCGATTTACCTTCCACTGAACAGAGATAAAAGATTTTACCTTGCTTTTATTCTGTAACAGAATTTTTGATAAGCTTCGTTTAAGCGTTGATGAAACGTTTAAAATAAAGTTAAAAGAAAAAAAAAAACACATTTTTTTCAATTGCGTAATTATGTTTAGAATAAAAAAGTTTAAAATACTAATAAAATACAAATAAGTGGAAGATAACTCTTATACATTTTTATACACTTATCCTGAACTTTGAAAAATTAATCGTTATATTTCATAAATTTTTGCAAATTGAAAGAAACTAAATGAATAAAAAGAGAGTTCAGGACGACGCACTGTCTTTTTTGCATAGGAAATAAATTAGCAAAAATTGAAACAACTTGATGCATTCAATTATTTCCAGGAAATGAAGGCATTATTTTACTAACGAAAGTTTTTTTTTTATTTCACGTACTATGTTAGAAAGATAATTACAACATCTAAGGAAGTAATTTTTTTGTACAAAATGTACACAAAAAGTATTGTAATCGTGAAAAAATTCCGAACTAGAGTTATTTTGATAAATTTCTTTTAAACCTTTCTAAGTCTTAAAGACATTTTTAAAGCCATTCTTATGTTTCTGTCTGTCCATTCATTTTTATAAGCTTGAAGAAGACAAGCCATTAATGCACCGATCTAGAAACATCCGCTTTAAAAATTAATTTCTAATAGTCAAATGTCAGAACTGCATCTTATGTACATACATGAAAGTTAAACGTTCAATCTACCATTAATTTTTAGAAAATAATTATTTTTATTGAATATTTATAAAAGGATATAAAAGATAATTGAATATTTTTAAGTTAATTCTGAAAAATAGAGAAATGTTGTTTGTCAATGAATTACAGAATGTGTACAAAAATAACTTTTTTAATACATTAGTTTCTAATGAATGAACTATTCAAAGAAGCGGAGTGAATTTTGGAATTTTGGAATTTACAGTTTAAGAGACACACTTAATCAAAACAACAATTCAACTTTTACAGTTGTGGTTACAATGGCAAAATTTAAACTATTTCTAATAATAAGATCATGTAATCTTCACTAGCAAAAAAGGACAAGAAGAAAAGTTGATGGAATGGTTCTAACAAAATATAAAACACCATCATTGTATAGAGACTAGATAAAAGATGAAACAATTTTTAAAAAATAGAAAAGTACTAGAAAACCAAAATAATTTTCCATGTTCACAAATTTTCGAGAAGTATTTAACATATTGTTGCGTGTAAAGGTGGACGACATGTATCATTTAAGATTCTATATCCATTTATTAACAAAGTTGTCCTGAAACGGTCATCTTTTGCTTTTACAACTCTCAGCTTTATTGTAAAAATAACTCGGAAACAAACTTTAAAAAAAAATGAGGTTTTACTCACAGATCTTCCAGGTTCAATAATCCCACAAATGCTCCAGAAGACAATACTGAGAGAGGATTGTGAGATAAAACCCTGAAAACATAATAAAAAAAGATTATCAGTATATTTAAAAATAAAATGGAAATGATTTTTTAATTTTTTTTTTCTTTTTTTGCATTTATATATGCAAAAGGATATTTGGAATTGCTAATTCTGCATCTAAACAATTACGTCAATTATTTTTTTCTTGAATTATATTGCAATTAAAAATATTTTTTTTTCTAAATCATAAGCTACAAACTTTTATGTATGAAAAAGACAGAGGCAAAAATGTAATTCAGTTATAAAGCTAATTGAATCACAATTTCATTGGTTAGATTGATACAAAATGTAGCAAACTTCATTTTTTTCCTATAACAAAAATATATATCAAAATTTTTCATTTTACAGAATGTAGCAATATTATTTTTTCCTATAAAAGTTATTCCTATATCTTTCATGAAAATGGTTTTTATATAGATATGCCATTCATTGCAAATAGTAGGGACTCACTAGGAAGAAAATAGACAAGACAATAGGCGCTGCATTGCACTCTTATCATTCGTATTTCAATGAGTGAGCATTTAGAGACTTCCATTTAGGCGCTGATCTCTCAAAAGCTGTCTCCTTTCAAGAAATGGCCTCTTCAACTAGATATATCACCATCAGTTCGGCATAAATTTTGACTATTTACAAAGTGAAATGCACAAAACACTCTACTTTATTCTCTAAATCGAATCGATTCCTGCAGTGTTTTAATTATAATTCAAACTAAACTGACTATACTTTATTTTAGTTTTAGTATTCATGTATAATGCATTTAATTAATTTTTACTTCCTTTTCTACGACAGAAAAATATAGATAAAATCTATGTAGTTACAGTTAAAGATGTATTTACAATTCCAATTTGCGTGGAGTTTTTCTGTCGGCTCTTTTCTGATTTTTGTTCAGATGCATGTTTAATAAAAAAATTCTGTCTTTTTAATATACTGAAAAGAATTTTCCTTAGTTTTCTTATAGTTATTTCTTTTTCCTGTTTACAGTTTTTAATATAAAACGTTTTTTATCAGCTTTTTGAACACAAGCGGCATGCTGTAATTTTATAAATATTAAAAAACTTTCTCTAGGAATCGAACTCGAGCATTCTGATATTACAATACATCGCAAACTACTTTACTGGTACTGGTATCTACGTATATATTTATAACCATAGTCTTAGCAATGAATTAAAAAGAAGAAAATCAATTTCTAGAGGAATCAATCATCTAGAGGAAAATGAATTTCTACTAATATATTCTTGGTTTTTACGTATAAATACTCGGAATAGTACATACTTCATATATTTTATGTTATGTTAGAATAATTAACCTCCTTGTTATTCATCATTCTTATTGCTAAGAATAAATGTTTTAATTCTAATCTCATAATAGTTTTCACCATGATTAACTTCTTTTTTTTTTATCAAAATAGGAATATCGAAATAAAACTATGATCTCTTGAGACTCAGGTGAAAACACTCTAAATAAAAATAATAAATAATTTTTAAATAATTAATCTTGAATAATTTTTTCATATATTTCAAATTTTAATGAATGTTCGAGAATTTCTTATGATATTCATTGTGTCTAGATTAGTTTATAGTATCATTTGATTTTTAATAAAGCAAATATTATTTTTATTTTTTATTACACTAATTTAAAAACTATTAATTTTTGCTATATTATACTTTAGAACCCTCATTATGATTCATAAATCATGACTTTAAATATTATGGAGTATAAAAAGCAATGTTTCTGAAAATGATTACTAGATGGCGACACATGTCAAGATAAAAGTTTCCCTGAATTAATATGTTAATATAACATCAAGAACTCTAAATTTACTTAAGTGCAGCAAAAAAATCATTTCATTCAGAAAAAAAAATTATGAAATTTTACATCTCATTTGGAAGCGAGTGAAAAAAGGATAGCAAAATTGTACATTTACAAACATGAAACAAGTCAAATGAAGTAAATAAGTTTCATGAGTACACAACATTAAACAACGAAAACATTCACTTCAAATTTGCGAGTACAGCTTAGTAATAGAGCGTTCGACTGCATTTCGAATTTACTTTGGTTTTGCTTTTTGCATATAAAATTCACCTCTTAATATATTTCCACGAATCTCAATAATAAAATCTTCTTAATCAGTCAATAAATACCAAATTATTGTAAAATTCAATCAATGATGAAAAATATTTCCAATTTTCAGAAATCATAAACAGCGTCTCTTTTATAGCAATGCATAGATTGTCCAATTCATCTCACCCGAAATTTAATATTAATATACTCGACGAAGAAATCTTACAAAATTTGCAAGAAACTTCTTAATTAAATTTTATATAAGGAATCAATATATAAATATTAATGAAGAAAGTGTTCCGTCTTAATGAAAGTTGCAATAAAATAATGTGCAACTGCCTTTCATCGATATAGGCAATAATTTGGTGATATTAGTTCCACGGGTAATTACTTGCTCGTTGCGTCTGCATAATTGCTCCCTCATACAATTGATGGAAATAAATAATTCAATCAACACTTGCGGAAGAATTCTCATTATTATGACGTAAATCATAAGGTACCCTCTACTCCAACTTTGCATATACAGAAAATCATAAATTAAAAAACTTTTTTCTTGGATTTCAATTAAAAACATATTGCTTTGTAGTTTCGCAAAATTATCATTCAAGTTCATCTTTAGTGATTCAAATAAACATCAGATAATGGACGTGAAAAAAATTATGTAGTATGTATGTATTTGAGAATTTAATGATTTTCTTTTGTAGAATCGGTAATTAATCTGGTGCATTTGTTAGAGATACATAATTACTGTTTTTTAATCCATATTTAATATTTTATGCTTTAATTTTTCAACGAAGACAAATTCCTGTTTTTCACTTTATTTTCCAGATTATCCAAATGAATGAAATCAACTCTATTTGCACAAAATGCCCAACAACATCGTTACGATATTGGCCGGCATTCAAAATATCGAGAACATCGCGGAAATATCGTACAGTAAGTACCTTGTGTTAATAGGGGATGCAGGTAAACCTGAAGTCACATGACAAGAAGATAAGGTCTTCACTTGGATCATCTTACTATATGTTGTCATCCATTAAACTGTGAAATCGTTTTTTTTTTAATATTCTAAATTTAAATGGTGTGTATTTAATGCAAAACGAGCATAAATGACCAAATTACCAAATTTTTGATATATATATATTTTTTTACTTTTCAACGTAAATTTTTTTTGCATAGTATTCAAATTATAGCTGTTTTCTTGGTACATTCTTCTATTATCTTAAACATAAAAACCAAAAACAGAATCAGCTACATTTTAAAAATAATTAGGAAAATAAGAGAACTAATACCCTAGTCCCAACCTCTTGTCCGATTTTTACTTTTTTCATTTTATCGAAGCTGTCGACCCGTAGATTTGACATCAATGATCACACACATATCATTTCGAGAACAATATCGAAAACATAACTGTTTTTTATATTTTCTAACCCCCCCCAAGTCCAAAAATGTAACGATTTCGCCAATTCTTACTTTATATTAAGCTCATGACGATTAAAAAAGTTCTCAATGATTACTTCTTTTTCACTCTTGATTTTCCAGAGATATAGAAAATTATAATCCTGATATAGTCCCCAGCTATATCAACAAAACTGATTTCCCCAATTTTATTCGTCAATTAATTTCCCCACTTTGCAAATATAGTTAACTAATTAGAATGATCGATGTTTATTGTGCAAGTATAATTTAAAATACTATTTTCATTTAATGAGAACCGAGTAAATATCAATGCTTTTCAACTTTGGTTCATTTAGCCCTCTTCGTTTTGTAGTTACCACCTTCACTTATATTCGGACAACCGGGCGCACATCCAGCCTCCAAAACGGATTTCGTTCAAAATTTGATGCAAATCTACAAAAAAAGGCGTTAAGACTATATATTAGAGTCATTTTTATCTGACGAATGTGAATAATCATATTTATAGACACACAATCAGATTAATTTCAAAAATGAGTTTTTTTGCCTCTAAGAAACCTGAAACTTAAAAATTCGTTAAAATCTTGAGGTCAAATGTTTTTGACAATGACATCATTTCCTTTTTTTAAACTTCGCATACAAGGAACTCATAATAAGTTATTGTTTAGAACTTGATTGACTGAATTAGGTAAACTGTTACTGATATCAAGTATCTATCGTCAAGTTGATACTATCATTAAATAAATTTCACAAATAGGATTAGCATTAGGAAATGAAAGTGCCGATGCAAAGTTCAACAAAGGAAAAGAAAGAAAAAAAAAGAAATCGCTGATGATATACAAAAAGGCCCATAAAAAGCAGGAATTCAACAAAATAACTTGAAAATTGAATTTTATAACATTTTTAAAGCTAATAAAATGGCATAAGATTTTTTTTTTTGTAGATTTTATAAAAAGAAATTGAATTCTTCTCCTAGAATGCCTGCTATCGTTTGATTTATAGATATCGAAACTGGTAACAAAATTTTTGGTGAATTTTGAATGATTTCATACGGATATCCTTTTTGAGTTCTGGTTTTATATAAAACCTATCATGAATGTAATGGGAGCGAATTTCGAATTCGAGTCCGAATGTTGGTCGACTCAGCCTTTCATCCCTTCAGTGAGTCGATAAACTGAGGACCAAGCATGCTTGAAAAATAAACATTGGGAGTTCCGCGTTAGGCTGACCATCTAACCGGGACATATTCCTTGCACCTCGGGGCCCTCAGTCAAGAAAGCAGATATGGGCACTGTAGGCCTTGGCCCACATGGGCTGTCGTGCCACTGAGTTTAGAAGTTTAGTATCATGTATGTAAACAAGTTAAATCTTATCATGTCACATATATTTATGAATTTAGAATAGAAGTGCCTAGAGAATGAAATTCATTTTTTAAATTCAAAACAGGATATGACAAATCCAATTAGGAAGTCAGAAATAGAATAGAATCATTCCTAACTATTAAGTTTCTTTTTTAAATTATTTTTTCCTTATACCATATTTGAAAAAATTATGTCTAATATTAGAACGTTTCTTTCAAAATAATATGGAATAACGAAATAAAAGCCGAACAGAATGCATTGTGGAAATATGAAGGGTTTCACATTTTATTCTAGAATATAGCTCCCACAAATATTTAGAATTGTTTGTTTTTATTCAGTTCAATTCTGAGGTACCGCGACATAAAGTATGTCAGAACTATTTTTCTTACTGAAAGCGAATGCATTTCTTTCTTTATGTTATAAATACAATGAAGAGGCAAAGCTTTAAAACGTTTCTAAAGAAACCGAAACGTGTTTACAAATAACAGGGCTTCAGTTATTTCTAAAATGTTGAATAAACATGAAATGCTTTTGAATATTTTGCTGAATAAACACGAAAGCAAAAGACTCTTTCGATTTCATAAGAAGGAAAAATAGTTTAAGATAAGTTTTTTTTTTTTTTTTTACGTATAGCTTACATATTGATACAATGTCGGCGGGCTTGTAAAGTGCCTTCAGTCACAACAACACAACATATTGATACAATCTATATCCTCAGGGCCGGGATAGCCTGGTTGGTATGGCACTGAACTCGCATCCCTTTGGTTGTGATCCCGAACCCCGCCGGCCAAAGACTCACCGTGGTGTGATGGCTTGCACACGTATAAATCTGTCGTGGTCACAAAGTCCTCCATGTCGAGAGTAATACCACTGGAGTTACTGGTTCAGAGGTGATCGTTCTCAGATTCAGGTCTAAATTACGTTCGGTGGATGAGTCAATGAATTGCATGAAGTCCGCCCGGTAAAAAAGGTTGTGACGCGTGGCTAGCTAAGACGCACTCTTGGCCCTAGTTGGCGTTACTGTAAAAACACGAGACGCTCACTCGGCTCAAATCGCTGACAGATAACTGTCAGTGGGCATGTAAATTGCCATAAGTCACAACAACATATTGATATAGTTTATATCCTTATTGTGAAAATATGAAGGGGTGTTGCAGTCAACAAGTTATTTTCGCAAGTGGTGATTCAAATACCCATTTCTATCAAACAGCAAGTAATTTAACAGCCTACTGAAGTACAGTTAATAACACAAAAAAATATTCAATAATATCGCAGGATAAAAATATGCTTACATATTTTCAATTTTTTTGGTTGTTTTTTGTAACTTTACATTTATATTATCTTTTAATATATATTTTTTTCTTTTGACACAATATTATATTTTCTCTTTCTATTCTAAATTATAAAGTTTACTAAATCATTTGAAAATGAAAAATGAGTAAATGACAATACGTTTATTTATGTTTTCCGATTTGAATTTACGATAGACGGAGTTATACAATAAAAAAAATCAATGGAAATCTTGTGCAAAACTTTGCATTCATAGATAGATACATAATCAAAGATTCTCCTTCTAGGATGCAAATCCTCAAGTAAAGTGAAAACAAAAATAAGACAAAATGTTTCGAAAATTTTAACTAATTGTATGAAAATTAAAAAAAAAAAATTGAAAACATACTTTTAAAAATTCACTAAAAAGCAGAAATTTTTGGCCTTAATTATATCCCATTTTTAAATTTTTTTTATGATTCATCGTTATTAGATTTGTCAAATTGCTATTAGATTTGTCTATTAGGAATTTTGTCAAATTTCCTTCCAGAAGGTGTCAAAGGAGGGAAACAAAATTTAACTATAGTAATCCATTAAATGATAGGCAAGTTCTGAATTTTTTTTAATTATGTGCTATCAAATGTAATTTACAATAGTACAAATCTTCAGAGCACTTATTCATTAGAAAACGAATGAAAAATCGGTTTTAAAACCCCTTCTTTAAAGGCATGGAATGAGTCGGTAAAATAAAAGTATATTAAAAATGGAAAGTATTTGTAAGGGAAAAAGTGAACTGCTGCCTTTTAAAACCAATTACACATATAAAGACAAAACTTTTCTGAGGTGAATCATTTTTAATAAAAGAATTACAAATGGGTAAAATTCGAAACAAGTTATTCAACGAAGAAATGGATTAGAATGGCATTGAAATGTTTGGTACTGATATAAAAATCTGAGAAGTTTAATCCTCTAGAATTTCATTTCTATATAAAGATGATACTCATAAATCGCAGATGAAAAATAATAATTCAACAAATGTTCTCTACAGAAGCTATAATTTTTATAGAAGAATCATGGACCATGCTTTGCTAATTAGCGAAAACGATTCAAACTCCAACCAATAAGTAACAGCGTGAGAAAGGATACATGTCCCATACACTGTACGGTCACCTTCCAATTTACAGTTTTCTTGCCAGGTGAGAAAAAATTGGCAGCCAATTAACCTCTATCTCATAAAAAAGAGCATTATCTAAAAAGAAAACAAGGAATAAAATAACAAAAAATTATCTCCATCCTCAAATCCAACAAGAACTTAATTAAATCCCAGCCACAAAGACCGGATTCCGAATCAAATCAATGAAGAAAAATCGATTAGTGATTCCTTATCCGATGCAAGACAATCTCTAAGGTTGTGAATGGATCCATCTTCGATCCTCAAATCCAGTATCTTCATTTAATATTCATAGATATATTTATATATATGTATATATTTAACATTTACTTGTCACTACAAATGTATTATTTATTTTAATTATTTGTCATCCCCATCTCACTTCTTCAAACTACTGTGGTACATACTTGTGTAACACTAAAACAGAAAATAATTTCAAGCATTTCTCATTTTATAAATTGTAATAATAAACTTCTCAACATTACAGACAATCACGTATTTTATGCATCTATTTTTGCTTACCTGTTTATCAATTGTCATACATTTTGTTTATTAGGTTAACATTTTACGCAAAAACTAATTCCTCGAAGAACCTTTCCCCAATAATTTTAGAATTGCTACGCATCTTTCTAAATACTATTATTTCTTTTCACCCTAAAAACTATATTAGTTACTACTGTGTTTCAACATTTATTCGTACATTTTTGAAAATCTTGTGCTTTATTTTGCATACGTTTCTTTTTGAAATTCCCGTGCATGCTATTTTGTTCATCATTTTGAAAAATGTATGTTTTATTTTATTTATTTTTCATTTTGAAATTATTGTTAAATTACGTTTACTTTTCTGTATCTTGAATGTTTTGCAGTTTGCTTTTATGTTTTTTCATTATGGAAATAGTGTGTGTTTATTTCTATGTTTTTTCATGTTTAAAATATAATATATTTAATTACAAGATCCACATTCTCTTGCCTTTAAGCCTCGTAATCAAGAGCCAGCTCTATCACACGCTCTCAACCCTTTTATCATTCCAACTGAGTTTAACACAAATTTTTGTTCGGTAACAATTGCTCAATGCACTCCTGTGACTATATAATTTCACAGGCTTCCAATTAAATGGTTGGGTAATTATAGGAAAACAACTATTTTAAGGTTTCGGCCTTCTGCATGTACTCGCTTTCCGTTGGGGGATGATGTGGGTTTCTTTCTTTCCGAAAAATTAGAGACCGGAACCAACAAGGTCGTAGAGTCAGGGGTAGTAGTGTCTATTCTGTGTTTAACATATGAAAACGACACTCGATTGTTGTGTTTCTATGCAGTACTCGAAAATGTCACAATAGACATGAATTAGATTTAGCATATGGTTATTCCCCAGAATTATAAATGAACATCAAATGAAAACATAGCAGTTTCACAGTCCGCCTGGCTATCTATTTATGCGTATGTGAGCACCACGATTTAAATAAATGAAATTGGATAAGTGTGCTTATATACAATATAGGAGATTTGTCAAATTTTGGACCAAATAAATCAAAGAAAAGACGTCCAAAAGACATATTAGGTTTTTTCCCCTATGACAATGAATTCAAAACAAAGTGTAAGCATACAAACAGGTGTTGTTGTTTTTTAGTTTTAGTTTTGAGAGAAATTTTAATTTTGTATATCTAGAGTACATCCAATATAAGTCAAAAGGGGGAAATTATTGTTAAAGAAGCGCTATTCCGTGGATTGCTTTACTAATATTTATTTATATTAATCAATAATATTTAACTATTATATAATTATAATATTAATTAATAGTAATTATAACTTTTAAAGATTTTTTTAATAAGAATGACATGCTGTTTACAAATGCTTAAATAGGATACTCAAAATATAGCTATTTTCACACACACACGGAACTTTATATGGAATTTTGAAACCTTGTCTATTACCAACTTATTTGTGTCAATTTCGTGAATTTTATCTCTTGTAGAAATTCTTTAAGCCTCCCAGTATATTGTCCTCGTTATCACCGTATTTTGTATATTCATCGTCATATACTTGTGATTTAGTGTATCTTTTGAGATGTAAAAAACAACACGTGGAAACAAGCGGTATCCGAAGAGATCATGGCATGATGCCAAAACAGTTCTATAGAGAAAGAAATTTCCTGCCAGGAAACAGCGTTGCACGGAAGCAATATTCCCATGCAAGAAAAATATTTTCAAAACAATCCAGTGTTTGAGAGTGATTTGTCTTATTTGAAATTTGAAGTCGAAACGTTTGTGAAACATAGAAAAATATAACCGAAATCCCCACTCAGTTAACATAAGCTACTGTAGTATTCAGTAATCTGAATACCATATAATAGCTTTAAGATATCGTGACAATAATGTTGGGAATTTTTTCCTATTAATAACCTATTCCAATTATGCTCCACATCCTTTTTTTATGAATTAAGCAGGCGAAATTCATTCATATATATATATATATATAGTATAATATCAGGGCGCCACATGCTCTCTATTTTAATATTATCGAATAACTGTCCATTAAAAAGTGCCTATTTTCCATCTGAAACAGTTTTTTTCTGGTGTTCTAGGCACTATTTCAAAAATAAAAATATCCCATAAAGAAAATGCGGTTGTTTCGTAAATTTTCAAGGTCATCAAAATCAAATTAATTAGAATCACAACCTATTCATTAGTTCTAATATAAAGAGTAGACATTTTGCAATGGAATAACTAAGAATGGATGAAGGAATTTATTTGCGCCTGATGAAGGACACAAGGCGAATAAATATATCACAAATAAAGCGACATATAATATTTTCGATTTGGTCGAATGGCAAAGTGCATTTTTATATTTTCATAAATATAAGATATTTTTGTAAACTTCATTATAAAGGGAATGAAATTAAGTGTGTAATTCAAATATGACTCTGTAGCCAGCCGATAAATATCTTAAATTTCAAACAAATCTTTAGTTTTGGACAGTATGCCAAAGTTCATAAGTCTCAAACATTGGTTTTTTTGTGTGCAGTTCATGTACATGAAAACCGTTGCACTTTCAAAATGTCAAATAATCATCTTTCCCGACTCAAAATTTACTCTTCATATCGAATTTTAATGATTATATTAATTTTCCTAAATATAATTCACATACAAGAAAATAAAAAGTTAAGAATCACAAATATATTATTCTATTGCAATGAATTGCATTATAACTGAAGTAAAATAAATCTCAAATCTTGTAAATTTCGATTAAATAGGAAATAGGCTACAATCCATTGTAACTAGATTACGGTAAGCATTAGAAAGAAACATAATTTGTAAATAAAACATTAGTCTTTTCTACTTTGTTTGTACTTGATTTTCAATCCTTGTTGTCTCCAGAATGTTGCCAAGTGAGTTAACGTCACACTTTAATATGCTAACAATCAGTGACCGAATACTTCTAGGCAGAAAAGAGTGGATATATTCTCAATCGCCTTGTTGAAAGAACATGCGACATGCCAACCAACAACAACGTGATGATGACAATCATTTGAGATTAAAAGAAGGTTGGGTTTTTTTCCTGACTTTCTCGAACGTGGAGTGAATCAATATCGAATAACAACGTAATTCTTTCTTGTATGAGCTTGCAAACAGAGACTTCAGATTTTAAGATTTTCAAAGAACTTCAAGGTTTATCTCAATACTGCAAAATTATATAATACAAGCATGGCTATTCTGAAGATGGTCCAAGTTGAATGGACATTAATGCTACAGCCTTCACAAATTCCGATTCATATCTGGAAAGCCTACCTGCATGGGAAACAGTCTAGAGATGGCAAAGAGCTGATAATGATTGTGTGTGTTGAAAGAAAAATTGTGATCCACTTCAGAAGTTTTATGAATATATATACGTGCCACGAAACCCTAGATGGTTGCAGTGCATGGAATGAAATGAATCATACTCTTAATAATATTTCTGAAGAATCAAAGCATCGATGCTTTAACGAACGAACTTTTCCTTTTTTTCTAGTGCTTGATTTTATCTAGTATAGTGTGCGTTACTTTTTGACATACTTCTTTATATACCTCGAAAATGTATTTCAACATAGCTTCATTATTTTGAATTTATTTTTGTTGAGTGAAGATACCAACCTAAACTCACTGCTATTCCTATTAAAGAGTATTGGTTGTCTATTCAATAAAAAATTAGAATATATAAATAGACCAGCGAGAGTGATATCCTCTAAACTTCCTTACATAACTTGACAAGACTAAGAACGATTAATTTCCGGCATGCGGTTAATAGTATCTAAAAATCGAATTTCTGTTTTAGACGAGAGTTTCCCAACCAATTGAAACAAAAATTTGACACAAAACAGCACTTGTAATCACAGAATGCCACATCAAATTTGATATGTTTAAATCACCGAGTTTTTAAATATATTTAGACAATCGCGTTTAGATGTTTCTAAATGTACAGACCGATAAGCAATCAATTCTTAATTGTATTTGACTCAAAATTTTACAGGTGCAACACATTATAGATGTTAAATCTGTGTACATAATTTTATCTATCTAGGTCTCTTCAATTTATATTCGAACAGCCGGACTGATGGACTTCTTCGGAATTCATGTAATAGAAACCAAAATGTAATAGAAACCTGCCAATTTAGTCTAAAGACAATGAACCAAATTTCAATCGTCTAGCTTCAAGCGTTTGCGAGTTATCTTTGTCAGAGACAGACAGACGATTCAAAAAAATGTTTTTCGAACTCAGAAAGGTCTAAAACGTGAAGACCCAAAGTCTCGAGTTCGAATTTTTTTAACGCTTACTATATTTTCTCTATACTTCGTATACTAGAAAATAAACATTCTTTTAAATCACAATAGGATAACAGTTTCAAGTAAGTACAGTATCTGCAAGCCTGAAAAAGATTTTGAACGCTTTCGAAACGTGTATGTTTAATGATTTGCAGTATAAAGCAGGAATGTTTAATAGTTAATTGAAATACTTAGCATATCACAGCAGCTTCTCATGAAGTAACATGTCTTGCTAACGACCTCAAGACAAGCGTGAAAAATCACCTTCCTCACACAAATCTTCTACTGCACGATGATGAAATGGTTTTATCGATTTTGTTATCAAGTGGCGAAGAGACCTTTCAGGATTCTCTTAACTTCCTCAAGTTTTCCATCATAAAATTTTAATGATTAAGGGAAACTTCCTAGGTTGAGACCAACTTTTTTTCTGTCATTTTTATGAGTTTTTATGAAAAGAGACATTTTGTTGGGATGGAGGAAAAGTCCATTTACATTTTGATGACTGTTTTATTAATGAAGTAAATAAAAGATGAATTTGTTTTCATTGAAACATATGTTTTTGTCGGTTATTTAATAAATATATATTTAAAATTTATGATCCATAAAGGAAAAGTTTTTTTTATGACAAACATTTTAGAAAATGGATGTTACAAAGTAACGAATCGATTGCTGTGAATGAAGGTATGGTTGAGATGTGGTCTCGTATCTTTTTATAGAATAAAGCCTCAGAATTCTTTTTTGTTAGCCTTCCTGTATTATATTAGTATCCTGTTACGCAAAAAGGAAGTACACTATTCTGAAGGTATACTTTAAAATTCAATTTATAAAAAGCATTGCAATAATATTTTAATACTGCATCTATCTAAAAGTAATTAGTGGTTTTTTTTAAATTACATAAACTTTGAAGTTAGAAAAAAATTACAAAAATATGAAAAATTCTTTTTATCGTTTCATCTCCAAAATAAATCCTTAGATGCGATAAAAGTAATATAATAAAAATATTTAAATAAATAAATTAATAATTATTATGTTCAGAGGAATAAGTATGTTTTAATTCATTTTTTTTCTTTACTTGATGCTCCTTTCAGTTTGAAATGCCTTCGGAATATTACATAATATTTAAAAGTTTAACTTCCTACGAAGTTAAGTAATATTTAGAATAAAACAATTCCTATTAAATATTAAATAAAGCTGGGTATCCATGTTATGATTCGAGTCTTTTTATTTGTTTAAAATTTAATTTCTTTTAGATAAACATAAACTCTTTATGAAATTTCCTTGTTTAAGTATATTTTTTTCTTAAAAATTAGCCTTTCGACTAGATATTAGAAAGTAATATCCAGTTTTATTACATCATATATTTGTAAGATAATAAGAAAAGCAATGAAAATTAAATATAACCTTGCATGAAATATTTAAAAATTTTGAATTACTGTACGCTTTTAAAAATAATATATAATTTGTTTTAAAGCATTTTTAGAAAATATTAGAAATATTTATATTACAATATTAGGAATTAAGTGTTTCATAATTATAAATCAGCAGTTTGCAAAAATGCTAATTTAGTCCATCGTCCTTTCCAATATAATGCTTTACAATGGATTGCAAATGACTTAAATGTACAGGATACATTTTCAATATTTCGGAATAGCTTTGTACAATGAACTTGAGTCGTTATCGCTATAGAACTGTTTCTATAGATACAAAATTTTTTAGTTCGTTTCAGAGTGGAGGTCTAGAACAAAATAGTTTTGTTTTACCATCTGGGATTCACCTAGAAAAGTAGGGAAGGGAGCATCTGAAATTTAAGAATGAGAAAAGACCCGTTTCAGTATGCCGGTCTACGCTTCTCCTGAAGGGCAACAACTGTGGTGAAAATCAGCGCCAATCCTTCAAGACAAGTGTGTCCTGTAATGGCGAAAAATATTTCTATGGTCTGGGTAAAATCTTTATTTCCTAAATCACTGTTGCTGACTGAAGTCGAAAATATTATGTTATGCCCCGGAAGTCTGTTGAATAGATCTCACGTTGCCATAGAATTCGCTGTCACTTGAATGAATCCAATATTCAAGCTCTCGTCTCAGACGCAAGTTCTCTGATCGTGATTTTACGAACTGCATCAAAATGTTCTCATTTTGTCAATGATGATCTGATTTCTAGATGATGAGTA